>NC_044920.1:631865-691029 GCF_003576645.1 Ipomoea triloba | reverse complement strand
ATATATATATATATATATATATATATATATATATATATATATATATATATATGTTTGTGTGTCTACAGTACACACATATATATGTACAGTACACACACATACTATATATATAATTATATACTCCTCACACATATATATATATATATGTACAGTACACACACATACTATATATATAATTATATACTCCATATTAAATATGTATAATTGTATAATTTGACAAACTTAATGATTGAAATTACAATTGAAAGATTTGATGACATGAACTTTATTCTACGGAGTATTATAATGGCTGGATTCAAAAATATATATATTTTTTGTTCAAGCTCGAATAAATTCCAATATTGAATGTTGAAATTAGTGTCTTTGCCCCCACTATCTACTTTTATTTTGCTTTCTTTATAATAGATTATTTTTATTATTTCGATGCATTTATTTTTTGGTTCACATTTTGTTTATTTGCATGAGAAAATTAGGAAAACACAAATGTCCCACGTTGGCACATTTTTCCATTATAATATATTTTACGCTAATCATTTCTAACGGTCCAAAAAATATTAGTTTACAAATTTCGAGTCAAAGGCTAAGCTGGGGGGAATGAACTTTGGATGGATTATACTCCGTATATATTATGACATTTTATTAATTTCATATTATCTGAAAATGATTACCCTATTAACAAAATTGTAAATATATACACACAGATTATATATATAATTATATATTAAATATGTATAATTGTAAATATATACACACACAGATTACGCGTATATATATATATATATATATATATATAAACATTAAACATAATTTTATCAACATTATCCCATTCTGACATGGTAGGTAATTTTTTTTTTTTAAACTCATCCTGCTCCACCAATTGTGGTCCATTTGGATACCCACTCTTATTTTTCAATTTTTGCTTAGTGATTCAACCCGCTGGATTAGCCCAGCAGCCCGCAATTTAGGTTTAGGGCCAACCCAACCCAAAAAGAAAAAAAATGAAAAACCATTTAGCCCAAGCGGATAAGCCCAACAACCCTGCAGGGCTGGTTCAAAATCCAGCGAGTTGGCCCAATTGACATCCCTACGCTTGATCATAACAGAGCCAAGTGTCAAGTGCTGGGAGGGAGAATTGTTTGATGGAGACCGGTAAATGGCCAAGTCCAGCATCCGGTGGAGTCATGTGTGGCGGTATAAGGAAATAAAGTTGCGCCTTCATTACTAGCTATAGTTTTTTGCGCAATGGTAAGAGTTTGATCTTAGCAGTTACCTGGTCTTGAAATAAGGTGCATATGAGACCGAGCTCCATCAAACATCCAACTATCTTCATCTAGCGATTTAGCCACTTTATTGAGTGCAACCATCACATCAGATTTGAGATGCAACAAACAGAATTTGGGAAATGTTCTTTGCTGTTTAGCATTGGCACACGTGTGAAGTTATAATTTTGGTAAGTAATAAGTTTGTATCAAACTGAGGATTATGGTATTACTCAAATAAGTGTGAAACATAAACTATACATGCCAAATTTGAAGCAGCCAACCTTTGTTAAACTATATGCTAGTGAAAGTCTGTGAAAATAGTTAACTGAATTTAGAAGAAAACAACAAGCAAATGAGGATGAGCTTTACTAGCAAAGTCCTTAAACATGAAATGCATTGGGCTATGAATGTCCAAAATGCTATTAGTTTTGTTAACTTATTAGATTGTTGCAACAGGTAGGGTTCATAGTAAATCCGCTACAATGCACTTCAAGAAGGAAATTAAATGTTTTGGCCCAAAAGGGGTGGGCGAGTGAGTGCAACATGATTCTCATACCAGAAAGTCACAAATTCAATTCTTGTTAATACCCTCTCGGTCGAGCCCATCCTACATGGTCTTCCTAGTGTGGTTTACCTTTCCTATGTGATTTTCCTTTAATTTTTGTTAACAAATAACTATTTGAGCTATTTCAAAGTTGAGAGATGAGTAATGCCCAACTTTCTGTATATAGGTGATAAAAACTGACCAATTTCCAACAGAGCAGACCATCTGTAGTGCCTCAACTATTAGAAATTGGATGAAAATTGTCCATCTTTCTATCCACTTTCCAGTAGTTTGGATTATTTATATCAACATTGATAGTTATGCACTCTGTGAATTAGGAATATAATCTCGGGATTAAACCTGGAATTAATTATCTCAAACAATCCACAAGGAGTCCATAAACTAAGCAATAATGAGAAAAAATTTGTTGGGCGGAGTCCGGTAAATGACCAAGTCCATCAATTGGTGGCTAGGAGATTGTTGGGCGGTTGCGAGTAAAGGATCAAGTCCAGCACTCTGTCTCGAAAATAGAGTTGTACTTTCGCTACTAATTATAACTTTTAAAATAGTGATAAGCATCTAATACTAGTAAATAGTATCATAATCAGGTTATTCGAGTCCTAGCAAGAACAAAAACTATGCAACTAAGACTCCTATGTGGGAGCTGTCTATAAGGACTTTTGGCATTGTGGTACGCTTGATCTAACGAAATCAAAATCTTTTATACGCAATTCATATTTTAAATATTATTTGTAAATAAACAAGTTATGGTCCGCCTTTAAAATGAAATTTCTGAATCGCCGGATGATCAAGAACATAAAATAATCCAAAATGGGGATACAACAGACTGACCTTGAAGAGCCTCGTCCTTTCGATCTTGAATTGATATAAGATCGGCGGGGAAGTGGTAGTCCTCAGACGCCGCCGCTGTCGCATTAGCACCGACAATCGCCGTCGTAGATATCGAAGACCTTGCCGGCGACGACGTGAGTGAATTGTTACTGCTACTCATAACGATTAACGACTTTGGGGGGAAAATGCGGAATGAATTTCAGTCAGATTTGGAGTTGAAGATTCGGTTATTTTCGGTATGCTATAAGTCTATAACGGGTTCATAAAACCAAATAAATTAATAAAAAAGAATAATTTCATTTGGAACCCCAAAGTTTGTAATAATAATACGGTATGATATTTTTTTTTTTTTTAGGGATAAGGATCAAATCACCACTCTTTTTTTTTTTTGAAAATCAATCAAATCACCACTCTAAATATTTAGAAGTGTAATTCAACTTTGAACTTTAACTCCTAACAAAACCATATTAGTAAGCTTACAAATCTCAATATCAGCAGGTTTTTCAATCTCCACTGCTTGATAGGTCATTTCGACCACCACACATCACACTCCCGTTATATCAACAACTTATACGTATAATAATTGACCTTAACTACCCAATAGAAGGACGTTATATGATGTAGTTAACTCCGTTAGTAACTTGTATTGTGTCAATCAAGACTTACTTTCCAACTTCATGAGATTATGCCTGTTCATTTTTATCGTTGGCACTTTATAATTGTATGTTGTGCATATTTATAATTCTCAATTAGCTTGCGCTATATACTTGATCAAAAAAATAAAGACTCATGATCTAGGTATGAGAGTTATGCTGACCACTTGAATAACTTCATAAAAAGTGTGAAGTACTTTGTAGATAATAATATTTCTGTCATGTGTGGTTTATTTGTTGAAATAGATTAAAATGCGACTCAAACAGCTTAATTACACTACTTGCAATGCCACCATTATGGCCATGTTTGGTTATCAGCTTATCCGCTATTTTTTAGCGGTTTGACTTTGTCAAACCGCTAAAGAAAACGTTTGGTTAATGGCTTTTTCACTTAGCGAATCGCTATCTAAACCGCCAAAATTGAAACGCTGCTAGGAGCAGCGTTTAGCATTAGCTTTTCTCCTTTTATTTTCTAAATTCCAATTTTGCCCTTATTTCTCTTTTTTTTCATATGACTGATTTAGCTATTTTCAAAAATGCAACTTTGCATTCCTATAATTAAATTTAATAACTATTTTTCCCCTCTTTTATTTAATTCTTAAATTTAAAAATCATACATTACATCCATTCTTTTTGTTTTTGGGAGAAGTGGATGGCTCCCCTTATTCTTTGTTTTTTTTTTCTTAATTGTTTATTTTTAAAAATGTTTGCTTTAATTTCTTTGTAATGTTTGCTTTAATGTTTCCCTCTTGTTTTTAAAAAGAAAAAATTAAACATTATTATTATTATTATTATTATTATTGTTTTATATATATATATATATATATATATATATATATATATATATATATATATATATATATATATTATGTATACCCTTTTAGTCATTTCACATGTTAACCGCTAATCTAAACAGCTAATTTTACCAAACATCTTTTTACAAACCGCTAATACATTTTGCTGGTCAAACCCGCTAATACAATCTGCTATTTGATAATCGCTAACACAATCCGCTACCGCTAACTTCTAACCGCTGATAACCAAACAAGCCCTATATGTTACAATACCCAATGACAGATGAAAACAGACATATTATGTGTTATCGTATCCGGTACAAAACATTATCTTAAAAGTTTTCATATAATATAAATAATAATTGTTTTATGGTACTATATATATTAAAAATTGAGAGAACACATTATGCGACTCACGATTTGCTTGTGAAGTAATCTAGGTCTCAAGAATTTAGAATTATGTTATAATTCACCAAGCCTTCAAAGGGTAACTTTGTATGCAATCATTCCAAGGATTATCAGATTCTTGTGTTGAATCTTGAATCCACTTCCAGACAAGACTGCCAACCTTAAACCCTGTCCCAAATGCTATCATCCACATCTTGTCACCTTTCTTCACCCTCTTTTTTGCTTCAAAATAAGCCAACTCGTAAAACACAAGGCTACTGGACGTGTTGCCGAACCGGTTCAAACTCATCCGTGCTGGCTCGGTCACGTCCTCGCTCAGGCGTAAAACTCTCGCCACTTGTTCGATCACCGCCTTCCCGCCGGTGTGTATGCACATGTGCTCAAATGCCGTCGTCAAATCCGGCACCGCCCGCTTTGACTCGCCGCCGGGTGAGAGCGCGGTTGTCAGAGCGGCGACGAGGTACCTCCCGAGTTGATTAAGTGGGAGGACTCGTGGCGCGAGGATTGTGATATGTTTACGTAGGCCCTCCCCGGCCACCCTAATTAAGTCTTTTGTGAGTGACACTCCTGTGAGACCGTCTCCATCTTCCTCTTGAAACGCGGCTCTGTACGCGTCGTCATCCGCGCCGTGGTGAGTCCGGAGCGAGTCGACGAGTTCCATCTTCGCGACTCGTCTCTGGGCCGGGTCGTTAGTGATGACCGCGGCCGTGCAACCGACTCGGAAGATACAATTCGTGACGAGCATTGACCGATTTGCCCCCGTGTACCAATTCAGGGAAATGCTCTCGGTGGCTACGACAAGGGCATTTTGGACCTTTCGCCTGCTACGTAAAATCCTCGCCGCAAAATCAACAGAAATCACGCCGGAGCTACATCCCATTCCACTCAGATCATACGTTTTCACGTCGGGTTTAATGTTATAACGGTTCACGATGAACGACGAGAGCGACGGAGACGGCGAAAAACTGCCGCATGTAACGATAACGGCGTCAATACACTGAGGGTCAATTAGGGTTTTAGCCAAGAGGCAATCAACTGAAGATACTATACCCTCTTCCGCCTCTTGACGGGCGCATTTTAGCGTCGGAGCACAATCCCCATCAAATATAAACGGCGGCGCGTAGGTTTCGTCCCCCAATCCAGATTTCACGTAAATGTTACGCATGAATTCGATTGTTTCATCGGACAAACGTTCGTTCCGGCGGACGAAAGACTCGGCAACCTGGTACGAACATTTTCTGTGGGGCGGCGGCTTGTAACATGCGTAATTTAGCAAGAAGACGGGGTATGGGCGGGAGCGAAGGTGGTGGACTAAGCAGATGAGGGCGCAAGCGGCGCAGGATAGACAAAAGGGGAGGTGGTGGCGGAGGAGGACGGCGGTGAAAGGGGCGTAGGATAAGGCGGTGTGGAGGAGGAAAGTGAAACATAACAGGGATAGGAAAGATATTTGGAGGGTTTGTATTATCGTCATTATTATTGTATTTTTGGTTGGTCGGAGAGAAACAATGATCTTAGGTAGTTAGGTTCTATGTTTGAATTGTGGGAAAGTATGTATACGTCCACTATATATAGAAAAAGATCACTCCTAATTATTATACACTAAGGTGACTATTTGTCATGAAACTTATTATTGTTTTGTTCTTAAATTTTACATGTATTTTGATTACAAAAATGTAAAAAAAGAAAAGAAAAAAAAAAGTGGTGCGGGGAATTCGAATAAGTCAAATACATGCATGTGTGACCTTTTAATACAATTTATTACCAAAAACTCTCATATACCATATAGATATATAGTCTCTGTCAATATCAAGTATTTATCTATAGTTAGAAATCGAGGTACAATTTTATTTTCTTATACCTGCGTAGCAGTCAACTTCATGTTTCAATGGCGGAATGTTGGACTCCTGATAGGATTCGAACTTGTAATTTTGTGATTACCAAGTCAACAACCTAACCAATAATAATAATAATAATAATTTGTAACTTATGATAACTATGCTTGCCTTATTTTTTTATTGCTCCCAAGGTCTTCACACCTCGACCCGATAAGATGGTGGAGAGGTAAATTATTATGACTCAACAACTTTTTAGATGAAAAGATTAGTACCTACTACCAAAGGACATTAGCGGTTGCGGCCTTCACATTGTAATTGTTAAGAATCAATTTTTTTTTTTTGGAGAAGAATCAATTATGTGTCTTAAAGTGTAATTTGTCACATGTATAATACCAATTAATAAGCGGGCTATGGCCCTATGGGACAATGGGAAGTGGATATGCATGCATTTAAAGTGCGAAGTGGCAGTGGCGAATTGAAACTTTGCCAAGTGGGGGCTTTAAAGTGCAAAGGAAAGCAACAGTCGCCTTCCTCACCTTCTCCCCACTACACGTAAAAAAATTACAGATACAAAATTTAAATGTTATTTTTAAACCACGATCTACAATGTAAGGTAGACTATGATTCATGGTATAATTTGCCCAACTCAGGTCCAATAGTTAAGTAAACAAAATCATGTCACGTTACCATAATATTACTGGTAACATATATTGGTTACCAGTAAACATCGCTTATATGAATGTTTTTACTAAATTTGATTGATTAATTACAATTTTAAAATTTTGAAAGTCTAATTACTTTTCATCAAAAGTTAAGAGAATTTATTTGATATTTTTCCTTATTTATATAAAGTTTGAATTGCATGTGGAATGCAGTTTGGGTTTTTAGTAATTGTCACAGATTCACATACCGTGGGCAAGAAATCCACATTGCTGACTTCGTCCACATGCTATTAATTTAGTTTTCAACTACTCTAATAAACGGTGGCATAAATCACCACCAAGAAACAAGTTAAAGTGGTATTCAATTCAAACTTATATGAAGTTTTATATTTTAAATTATTTGTATAGAATCTTTATATACTTTTATAAACTTTGCAAAGACTAAAATCTGTATAACAAACTTTTAGACTGTCATTGATTTTGAATGACTTTTTTCATATTAAAACGTTTACGAAAGTCATTAAAATTCTACATTGAATACATCATATACTTATATCATTACAAACTTGTTTCATTTACCTAGACTATTATAAACACTATGATGAATAAAATATTTATTATTATTTTTTAAATTATTTTAATATAATCAGGATTTTTACATTGGATACTTACTTTCATGCATTGCACGTATAAAAATTAGTAATATGTGTGTCTCTCTATGTGTGTACGTGCGCACGTGTTTACACACACACATGTTAAACCAATCAAATATTGAGATACAATTCACAATGTCTATTCATATAGCAAACTAAATAATAAAATTTTTATTATATTCCTAGTCGGCCTATTCCATTTATCAATTTTGAAGAATATCAAGAAAATATTTTAATAATAATAATAATAATAATAATGTAAACTATTTTTTATAAATTTAATATTTATATATTAGGAAATAACTAATTAATCCTTACTAATTAAAATGTAAACGAAATCAAATTTAATTTATTTATTACATTGCTCTAATATAATGTCTACATATATTATTACCATAAAAAAATATAAGAAAATATATGATGGATGTATGTATATGCCAACAGTAATGAATCAAATGTTATTCTCAAGAATAGATAATTTGACAATCCCAAATGGAAGTATTTGTCGAAATAAATATTTTTATCTTATATTATAAAAGGTGTTCAATATCCCCACTCTATATGAGTATTCAAAGTTAATGCATCGACATAGGATTGTTGTTATTGTGCTGGCAGATATGGTTGAATATATATTATGAGTAGGGCTTGGTTAACAATAACTCCATTGTCCCACACGCAAACTACCTAGCTAGGGTTTGATTTCTTCAAGTAATAATTAAGGTCTTTGTACAATTTAGGTAAGAAATATATCCCAGCATTAAATTAAACCGCCAACGTTTACTTGCCACATGTAGTAGTAAATATGTAGCATGTTGAAGTCAACTAAAAGATATTTTTCGCTAACTAAAAGTTAAACTGATAATTGATTTACACGTTTATATTTTACAGATATTATGCTCCTCAACATGCATCTCTTGTGTGCATACCAGCTAATTATAGTTGGACTATGTCCTGAATCATGTAAACTCGCTCCCAATTAAGCTAATGAAGAAGGTAAACCAAATCAATATAGCTTTGAAATTCAATACCTAATTGTACACTTCTTCACACAAGTAGTTTAATTCAAGCCCAAATGTAACTTTCAATGTTTGTGACAGGAATTGGATCCCATCCACCCTATCGCTTGAAGCAAGTCTTAAGTGAGATTTTTTTCTCATCCACTAAACCAATGCTCTAGGGGCATGCAAACCGGTTACTTTTTTTATAAGTGATGAAGCATGAGATGTGATAGTGACTATACGGGTGTACAATGTCATCCTCAAGGGATTGAGGGTTATGGTACGCTATATGCATGCAATAACTAGCAACTAGCTAGGCACTAGCCTTAAGATATTAACAAAAATTTAAGCAACCAAAAATAAGGTAGAACAAACACATATAATATAAACAAGATAATGATAACCTTGAAATAAAGGAAATATAACTCAAGTTAGAGAGTATTATCGTCTAGATCCAAGCAAACCTATTGGATTAGGAGAGAACACATAACCGAGGAATTGAGGAGATGCAAGTAATAATTCTAGTCTAAAAACTACTATCGTGATCATCTAATTAATTAAACAAGAATTAGGACTAAGATCGAATTGCCCACTCTCATGGCGTATCAATTCTAAGTCCTTCAAGTACACTAAGCATCTAAATCCCCCTATTTCACCAATTTTCATAGTGGAAAATATGGATTATGCAAGGAGTGTCAATCTTGACCCAATTTTCATTGATGCTAAAAATCTTCCAACACTTGCTAATGAATGTGTGCAATCAAACAATAACAATAATCTAGCGCAATTCCTTCATAATCTCAATGAACCCTAAGTTAGACATTTCTACCCATTATGCAATAATCACAAATAAAGCATCTAAATAAATGATAACCCAAACCCAAACTCATAAACTAAGTACTCATGAATCATGATTCATAAGAATTAATAACATGCATAAGAGCACAAGTATAAAGCATACATATTGCAAATAAAAGATATAAAAGGAAACATAACTTATCTATTGAAATGAAAGATAAAGTCTTGAAATACAAGTATAACCCTTCATTACAAGCTTTAAATATGTTTATGAACTTAAATTTAAGCCTAATCTAACTTTAAAATATGCAAGGAAGTGAAAGAAATCAACTAGGGTTCATCTATAGAGATCAAAACCGAGTAGAAATGGGTGTAAATAAGCTTAAATGGTGAACAAGAGTAGCTACACGGGCTGCGATATGGGTGTATAGTTTTCAATGTAGAAAACAGTAAGAAAATCACTTTGGAGGTTAATGGTGCACGGGCTGAGACATCAGCGCGTAGGCGCCTGTGCATTATGATAAAATGACTTCCTTACTGTTTTTGACCATTTTAACGCCAAAATTAGGCTTGATAATCTTCATGGAAGTTGTAGCATTTTGAGTTGGTTTTCCAATGGGGCAAAAGTCACGCGATTTTGACATTCTTACACTGAGATATGGTCAAAATACTAAGACGTTGACATGTTATGCAAGAATTGCAATGCCTTGATCTTTTGCTTCACTTTTGCCATTGAAAACACCACTCTATGACTCACCAAGGCATTTGGACATTATGTGTCTCAGTTAACATTTTATGTGTCTACAATTAATAGTTTATGTGTTTGTAGTTATTACCATGTTATGCGACTTCAATTTATTTATAGGATTTACAGACACAAACTTTTAACTGCATGTACTATAAATTAAAATATGTCAATTGCAGACACATGCATAATCTGAAGATTATTTTGGATCAAGGTCTACAATGCAGGGTAGACCCTAGTCCATGGTATAATTTGCCAACTTAACTGCATATGGTTGATATGGAATGCAATCATTATTCCATGGACCATGGTTCACACATTTGTGTGAACCATAAATAAAAAAAAGTACATTTTTAATATGCTAAAAATACATTATTTTTACATGTAAAGTACACTATTTGAAATTACATAAATTTTTTATACATTATCAAATAATGTACCTTCGATATACAAATAATGTACGTGTATTAAAAATGTCATGGTTGCAGTAGGCGCTAGACGCTAATCGGGCGGTAGACTAACGCCTAGTGCCTAAGCGGTGCCTAGGCGATACTTAGGCGGCGACCTATAAAAATAAAAAAATAATGCATGTGTGTGATATATATATATATATATATATATATATATATATATATATATATATATATATATATATATATATATATATATCTTAGTTCTCTTATTTATATAAATAAATATATATATATATATATCTTAGTTCTCTTATTTATATAAATAAATATATATATATATATATCTTAGTTCTCTTATTTATATAAATAAATATATATATATATATATCTTAGTTCTCTTATTTATATAAATAAATATATATATATATATATCTTAGTTCTCTTATTTATATAAATAAATATATATATATATATATCTTAGTTCTCTTATTTATATAAATAAATATATATATATATATATCTTAGTTCTCTTATTTATATAAATAAATATATATATATATATATCTTAGTTCTCTTATTTATATAAATAAATATATATATATATATATCTTAGTTCTCTTATTTATATAAATAAATATATATATATATATATCTTAGTTCTCTTATTTATATAAATAAATATATATATATATATATCTTAGTTCTCTTATTTATATAAATAAATATATATATATATATATCTTAGTTCTCTTATTTATATAAATAAATATATATATATATATATCTTAGTTCTCTTATTTATATAAATAAATATATATATATATATATCTTAGTTCTCTTATTTATATAAATAAATATATATATATATATATCTTAGTTCTCTTATTTATATAAATAAATATATATATATATATATCTTAGTTCTCTTATTTATATAAATAAATATATATATATATATATCTTAGTTCTCTTATTTATATAAATAAATATATATATATATATATCTTAGTTCTCTTATTTATATAAATAAATATATATATATATATATCTTAGTTCTCTTATTTATATAAATAAATATATATATATATATATCTTAGTTCTCTTATTTATATAAATAAATATATATATATATATATCTTAGTTCTCTTATTTATATAAATAAATATATATATATATATATCTTAGTTCTCTTATTTATATAAATAAATATATATATATATATATCTTAGTTCTCTTATTTATATAAATAAATATATATATATATATATCTTAGTTCTCTTATTTATATAAATAAATATATATATATATATATCTTAGTTCTCTTATTTATATAAATAAATATATATATATATATATCTTAGTTCTCTTATTTATATAAATAAATATATATATATATATATCTTAGTTCTCTTATTTATATAAATAAATATATATATATATATATCTTATCTCTTTTATATATATATAAAAGAGATAAGATATATATATATATATATATATATATATATATATATATATATATATATATATATATATATATATATATATATCTTAGTTCTCTTATTTATATAAATTAATAAATTTAAATATATATAAATATAATTAAAAAAATTAATAAGGCCGACTCGCCCGAGTTAACTCGGCTAATTCTGCCGAATTGGGCAAGTTAACTCGACCGAGTCGGCCGCCAACTCGGCCCAGTCGGCCAAGTCAGGCGCTAGGCAGGCAGCCACCTAGGCGGACGGCTAGGGAGCAATTCGCCTCGGTCTATGGACTCCTAGCGTCTAGGCGGAAAATTTTTGCAACAGTGAAAAATGTATACTGCATTCATAGTTCATACAGCTATTTAGACAATAATTTGCCAATGGAATGCTTGGAATTCATATTAGATGGCCCCTATTGCATGTGTTGGGTTTGGGTATATCCGTCATCAATCAGCCCAAATTTAATTAATAAAAATGGGCTTGATCAATGATCACATAATAAGGTACGTAGAGATCAGATCGAGAATGCACGTAAAGTTAACTTAAAGGAACGTGTTCATAAGGCATTCTCTACTCACCACAATAATGTTCATTTTATGAGCATTAATTGTTCTTGCAATAACCGAGTCACCAGATGCTAGTACATATCATTACCTGCCAGAGTTGTCACTTGTTGGAGTTGTGATTACACAAATGACTTGAATAAATATAATGAAAAGTTAAAAATTGAAGTGAATTTGTCCAAAGTTGACGATATATAGGACTTCTTTAATAAATAAAACGGATACCGGTTAAATAAGATTTTGAATTGAACTAAATAGTGGAATTATATAAGTTTTTGAACTAAAAAAAAGTCTCATTCAACTCTTAAAACGACAAAAAGTGTAATTAGACTTATTAGTAGGTTATCAATAGGTTAATGTTGTGTTGATGCATGCTTACTTAGGGATTGATTTGGATTTCATGCCACTTTGATTGCATATGTGTATACTTTCATGTCACTTTAATTTCATTACTTATTTAGTGTAATACTTTACTTTTCTTAAAATAAAAAAAATGTATTTACAATGAAAAAAAAAACTTTTTAACTTTTTTTTGGAAGAAAAGATATAACTTCCATTAATTAAGATCAAATACAACGAACTACAAAGGAAAGACGGAGGGCAATTTTACCATTCCTCACCAACAACAGACATAGAATTAGACTCTCTAGCTAGCTAACAAGTGAATAGTTTAGTTCCCTGTTTGTTTGACAAAAGAAAGGAGAACATTTGAAAAAAAAAAAAAAAACTTTAACTTAAAAATTTGTAATAAATATAATTGATCATCTTAGGTTTTTCTTTTTTGGATCACACTTGTGTGAGATTGTCTCACAGATCTTTATCTGTATGACGAGTCAGGTCGAGTTAGATCAATATAAAAATGTAATACTAATAATGAATAAAGTGTTTATTCAAAATTACAAGTATTATATGTTTCTTCAAAATTGCACTTTCCATTATAAATAATAATAATAAACATTTCATTCTTAATTAGTATTATATTTTTCAGTATAAATATTACATTTTTATTGACTCAACCCATCTCATAGATATAGATTCATAAGATAGTCTCACACAAATTTTTGTTTTTAGTTTTTAAAATTAAAATGGTTATTTTCATTTGAATCCAATCATGTATATGTCAATACTGGCGTGCTCATGTTCAGCAAAGTGTAAACCCCACTTGACGTGATGAGATGAGATTTTACAGGAAACATCAACTTCCTACAACAAGAAATTTCCATGATTAAATCATCGTCAACCGGTCTATGTTTAATGTTTCAATCAATCATAGGGTCCCCATGGACCACTACACCAACATATATGTTTGTCCAATAAACTAATGTAATAACACTGGTAGGATGCACTTAAAACATTTTTAAATACACTATTAATCATTATCAAATACTAAATGCACGATTTAAATACTTTACTTTCACCACCATTAAACATTTTTCAATGCACAAGCATTACAGAAAATTAAAAAATATCACTATTTTCTTAAATTGATTTTCAGCCTTTTACAGGGACCACCAACATATATGTTTGTCTAATAAACTCATGCGATAACACAGCGAGAAAGGTTATGAGAATTATGTATTGTCTTTCGTGCATTTAAAGTATTTTTAAATGCATTGTTAATCGTTTCTAAATATACAATCGCAATGACACATGTAAGGATAGGAGGTGATGAAAATTTAGTGTCTTCTGCGCACTCAAAGCATTATTTTTAAATGTACCTTCTAAGTACTTTTGCTTTCGGCACCGTTAAACATTTCTAAATGCATAAGCATTACAGAAAATTAAAAATAAAATAAAATAAAATGTTACCATATTTTTCACTTTTAATTAATTGATTTTCAACCTCTTATAGGGACCCCCAACATATATGTTTGTTCAATAAACTCATGTGATAACATAGGGATGAAGGTTATGAGAATTATGTAATATCTTTCGTGCACTTAAAAATACTGTTAAACATTTCTAAGTATATAATCTTAATGATAGTATGATACAGGAAGGAAGGTGATGAAATTAAAATCAGGTAATGTTTTTTGTGCACTCGTAGTCTAAGTATTTTTACTTTCTGTTAAGCATTTCTAAATGCACAAACATTACAGGAAATTGACATTTTTTTTTATTTTTTAATTAATTTTCAGCCCTACCACCAACATATACGTTTGTCCGGCCAATAAACTGAAGTCATCATCTCTTCCATTTCTACCATGAAGCTTTTACTGCTCCTATCTGCTCTATCAATGGCGTTCACACCTTCACACACCACACAGTTCACATACAATGGCTTTTCCCCCTCGCCGGACTTCACCCTCGACGGCCTCGCCCACATCACCCCCGCCGGCCTAATCCAATTAACAAACGACACCACGTTCATGACCGCCCATGCTTTCTATTCCCGTCCTATAAATTTCAAGAATTCCTCATCGTTTTCCACCTCCTTCGCCTTTGCCATGGTGCCCTTATTCGCCACGAAAGGCGGCCATGGAATGGCTTTCGTCATTTCTCCGGCCAACAATCTCCCCGGCGGCGCCGCCGGGCAGTTTATGGGACTGATGAATGAGACCACCAACGGGAATTCCACCAACCATATCTTCGCCGTCGAGTTCGACGTGATCCAGACCAGGAAGTTTCACGACCTGAGCGACGATCACGTCGGAATCGACGTGAACGGAATGGTGTCGGCGGCGGCCAGGGTCGCCGGATATAGCGACGAAAACGGTGCGTTTCGGAACTTGACTCTCCTCAGCGGGGACCCAATCCTCGCCTGGATCGATTACGGCGGTCCCGACAAGAAAAAAATTAACGTCACTTTAGCTCCGTTTGGCGTTCCCAAACCTCGTACACCTCTCCTCACTTTGCCGTACGATAATGTTTCCTCGGTTTTCGACATCGGAGAAATGTTCGTCGGCTTCTCGGCCGCCACGGGGCCGGAGCTGACCTCAAACTTTTACGTTCTGGGTTGGAGCTTTTCCTCCACCGGAAGAGCGCCGGAGCTCGATGTTTCTCAGCTTCCTAAGGTTCCGCGGTTGGGGAGGAAAAAGAAGCCGGCTTTCTTGACTTCTGGTTTGCCAATAATCTGCGTGGTTTTAGTAGTGATACTAGGTTTGGCTGTGGTTAAGGTTGTACAAAGAAAGAGGAAGTTTGAGGATGTTCTTGAAGATTGGGAACATGTTTTTGGCTCTCATAGGTTCAAGTACAAGGATTTGTACTTGGCCACCAAGGGTTTCAGAGAAAGGGAAATCTTGGGGATTGGAGGTCTTGGAATTGTCTACAGAGGTGTATTGCCTGAAACTCAACTCCAGGTAACATTTTCTTTAAAAACCTATGAGAGTTCAATGAATTAAAAACAACTGACACAATATGTTATCCATAATAGATGACACAATCAATATTTGTTTAATAGTTTTCATTTTCTTGAAAAACCAATACAATAAGCTCAACAAAATATATATTTTCGATTCAAAACAGTTAAAACAGCTTACACAATTGGCTGTTGATCATATACAAATATGTAAGCAACGTTAACGAGGCTGGCAACTTTTAAGAAACAAGAAGAAATTAGGGCACAAAAAAGTCTGTGCCGTATTATAGAACACAACAGTTAAATTAGGGCGCAAAAAAGTTTGTGCTGTATTGCAAAACACAACAATTAAATCAGGGTGCAAAAAAGTCTGTGCCGAATTATAGAACACAACGTTAAAAGCGTTTAATTTTAACAACAGCACCAGTCTGTTATCTATTGTCCATGAATAACACATCAGAACAGTTAAAATCAGCTAACACAATCTGTTATCCATCATGGATAACCTGAGCAACACATGTTTGAATGATTTATTATCCTGTTTGTTTCTTTAATTTGCAGGTGGCAATCAAGAGGGTGTACTATGAATCAAGAGAAGGGGTACAAGAATTTGTGTCGGCAGCGGTCACCGCCGGGCGGTTGCGCCACCGGAATTTAGTCCCGTTTCTGGGCTACTGCTGGCAAAAATCGGAGCTGTTTCTGGTGTACGAGTACATGCCAAACGGAAGCCTAGACGCGTTCTTGTACCAGAGACCAAACAACACTCTGAATTGGGCCCAAAGATTCGCGGTGATCAAAGGGATAGCGGCGGCGCTGCTGTATCTACACGAAGAATGGGATCAAGCCACGAATATTCCCAGAGAAATAAACGCCGGCAACATCTTCCTGGACGGCGAGTTCAACGGCAAGATCGGAGGGTTCAGCCTGGCGAGATTGTACGACGGCAACCGGAGGCGCGTGGTGGGAACGCTGGGGTACCTGGCGCCGGAGCTGGCGAGGAGCAGCAAGGCGACGAAGAGCAGTGAGGTGTACGCGTTCGGGGCGTTGGTGCTGGAAATGGCGTGCGGGAAAATGGCGTTGGAGGCGAGGAACATGGCGGACGAGGATTTCATCTTGGTGGATTGGGTGTTTTCCAGGTGGATTAAAGGCGATATTTTGCAGGCAATGGATCCGAATTTGGGGAATGGGTATGAGAAATCGGAGGTGGAGATGGTGTTGAAGCTTGGGTTGCTGTGTACTCACTCCGAGTCGAGGGCACGGCCGAGCATGCGGCGGGTGGTTCAGTATTTGGGCGGTGGTTTGGAGCTGCCGGAGTTATCGTCGACCAACTTCCGGATAATGGCTTAGATATATTATTGTAAATTGTAATGTAATATGCTTACCCCCTCCAGGCCTCCACACACACATATATGTATATATTAGATAACTGAGATAAGCATAGTGTTTCTTACCAATTATTTGTAGTTGAAAAAGGCTATCATGCTCATCAATATCCTATGAGTTAGGATTACAAGGTGAAGTTTACTTAGTGCATATTATAGTGTAGTGTAATGATTATAAGTTTCTCTCATCACTTATAAATATCGGTATTGATTTTGTGACCATCAAAGCAGTCAGCTGGCGGGCCAACACTTGAAAAATATATCCACTCGTTTGTATTAGAATTGCTCAACCATTTTTCCAGTGCCTTCTTAAGACTTTTGTACATACCTGGCAAAGTCTAATGGCTAGCCTACCTTAAATGTCATAAATTCCATAAATAAAATGATTAATGCTATAAATGTTGTGATCATTCGGAACTACACATTAATTATCTTAAAGCTCCCTGTTGATCGAGTACTTGCACAAGTCGTCTTGCCTTTGCCTGCACCCTGCCTCCACTACTCGGTCTACTTCATGTGCAAGACTCCCTTCGTTACTTGTCTGATTATCTTCAGTTATCCTGTCTGGTTACTCCTCTTTGTCGAAATGTGTGCCTGGATACTTCAATTCATTCAGCTCGACTAGAGTGTAATCGTCCCAACTCCTTTCCCTTCAAGCCGACTCTTTGCTCTTCAAGTCAACTCCTTGCATCTCAAGCCGATTCCATGCACTTCAAGCAAACTCCTTTCCCTTCAAGTTAACTGTGCGTATTAACCCTCCATGCATGCTATGTCTCATACGTATCGTCAATCAGTATAGTACTAAATACAATTGCGTATGTTATTTTTTGTTATATAGTTATATATGTTAGGGGTGGTACTAGCGACTAGGCGATTAGCCTGAAAGGTTAGACCTGCAAGCTTGAAGATCATTCCGTGTACATATAGGTCTGGGTCTATTTAGTTAAATAAGTTTTAAAATAGGACTAAGTATGTTATTTTTACTAAATAGGCCAGGCTAGATTAGACTCAAACCAGGCTAGGCCAGACCATAGGCCTTATGAAGGAGCTTGACCTATTTCATCCATACTTTTGGGGTACCGAGTCCTCTTGTATTAATTCCCACTCTCAGGGTGCAAAACATATTTGAAATTTTAAAGGCTTAAGGCGAATTTGTGCTAAAATATTTGGGTTAAGTCTTTTTGCGTTCTATCGTTTGTTCTTAGTTCGATTTTTAATTCATTTATAACGGTTGTGTTAGCCCGCAAATTTTATCGTGGACCACGGACCACCAAGCATTGTGGTTCAAGTGACAAAACGACATCGTTTTGATTAATGAAAACAGACGGATGAAGCTGCCTCCATTTTGAGCAACTACAATTCCCTTTCAACACAACTACAGTATAAGTTCAACACAACTGTAGAATCATTTGAGATGAACTGTAGTATTAATTACGGGCACAACTGCAATATCAGTTCAACACAACTGCAGTATCAGTTCAACACAACTGTAGTATCATTTGAGATGAATTGTAATATCAATTACGAAGATTTACGGGAATTTTTCTCCTACTTATTAAAACGTCGTCGTTTTGTGACCTTGGTCCACAATACATTGTGGACCGTGGTCCACGACTCCACGGTATAAGAACTGGTGTTAGCTGGGTTGTGTCAGTTTTGACATCTCTTTATTCACATCTAATGATTAATACATATAACCATGTTGGCCCATATCATATCATATCATAACCGCGATTTAAGGCCCATTAAGGTTTCTGTCACAGTATCACCGGGAGGAGAGAATCCATACAACTGAACCGTCATGTACCGGAGCACTGCCTCAGATTCTCTTTTAACGGCCGTAAAATCGTCGTTACGGAAAAGAACTTCACTCTTCTCCAATAATTCAGTTACCAGCGGGGGTAGTTGGCGGGTTGTTGAAGACAATTTTAGCCATCATCATCAGCAGCAGCAGCGCGACTGTTCTTCAGCAGGTCAAAATTCCCATTTCAATCGCTCTAATCTTTTGCTTTCTTTAGATTTTGCTCAAATTTAAAGTAGTATCTGTGGGTCAAGCTTGCAGTTTCCTATATTCTCGATTTTATCGGCCAAGATTGAATTTTTATGGGATTTTTCATAATTTTCATGAGTGTTATGGTTGTCTCTTTGTTGTGAAACCATCTGGTTTAAGTTCATGCAAGAACAGCATTGGAAAATGGGAAATAACTGAGGGAAATGAAGAATTATAGGCTTAGTGATTGTTTAGCCTGTAGTGGAGCTTATCTGCCCAAATGACATTGCTTAGGCCCAACAGTAAAAAGAGAAAAATTATTCTTTTCAAGTTACTAAGTGATGGTGAAAGAAAGCAGAGGATTATAGCACACTACATACTAGTTCTGTTTTAAATTGTATAGGCAAAGGGATGGAAGATTTATTCAACTGAAACTAAGTGTCTTAGTGAGAGTTTTACTCACATTAAAATTATCCAAGACCAATGGATTATTGTTTTGGTTAGGATGTTAACATTAGGCCATTAGGGTCAAAAAAGATTCTTTTTTTAAATGTAATTTTTTTACTCTTGACTAATATGATGGTGAAAAACTTAATATAAAGATCCTAATGCTACCTGTTGGATGAGGTAAAAACAATATCTTTTACCTTAAAAGGGTTTACAGTGATGAAGTGGGCTTTGCCAAACAAATGTGCTTTTGAGATAATAAGACATTTGCTTAAAGGGTCCGGCAGTTTTTAGGTAAAGAAATTAATTCAGTCATTGACCATTTAGTGTGATTATAAGTGAGATATCCAAGGCACCTTAGTTATTCAATGTCCCATTTCATTTAGATTTTTTCACTTCCTCTCAGGCTTATTCTAAGTTTGCAAATATGAGGCTTTTTTCTTTTTAAGCTTTGAACTTAACTAAAGGGTTTGTTGAAGACATGCCAGCCTGAAGAACCACTTGAACATGTGATGCACATATGCATGACCACAAAAACTAACTCTTTTTATTCTGATTCTTGTACGTGCAAGTGGATATTTCATCTTTTAACATATTGTGTATAAGATTTTTGTAGGTGCAGGCATATTGGGGAAGATTCTAAAGATGGGTGAAAATGGCAGTAGTCACATTACCCGTGTTCTCTTTTGTGGTCCTAATTTTCCTGCCGCTCAGAATTACACAAGAGAATATGTGAAAGACTATTCATTTATACAGGTAGTTAAACTTTGTTTCATTTCTTTTGGATTTTGGAAACATTCAATGTAAAATGGAGTAAGTTTTAATATGTGACAATTATACAATCAGTAATACATGAAAAGCTGCATTTACTTTCAAGTGTTGTAATAAGGATTTTTATGAATTATCTACGTTCTAGATTAAGGACAGTTCTGGCCATTAAGTTTCATCTTCTAGCCTGGCAGGATTTTATTCATTGTTCAACATGGAGTTAATACCTTTTTTGGTCCATCGACTATTAGAATTTCACCACTTTAGTCCTCGAATTTCAAAGTAGCCCAATTTCATCCTCAACTATGCAATTTTTACCTAAAATAGTCCTTTGTCCAAACCAAAATAGTCCTGTTTAGGACCATTTTGGTTAACAATTGCATAGTTGGGGATGAAATTGAGCAAGTTTGGAAGGAGGACCAAAGTGGTAAAATCCTAATAGTCAAGGGACCAAAACGGGTATTAACTCATTCAACATGTTACAAAAGTTTAACATTGCTGGACAACATTGTGGTTCGTTGTAGGTTGATGATATTCCGTTTGACAATGTTCCTGCTGTGATCAAAGACTATGATATATGTGTAGTTAAAAACTTGCGGCTAAACTCTGATCTTATCTCTAGTGCAAAGAGGATGAAACTTATAATGCAGTTTGGAGTTGGGCTGGAAGGTTAGTTATTGTTTTTGTTAGTAATAGATGCTCTTTGTATTCGTAAACATTCACTAATTTTATCTTTAGGTGTGTTAACTTTATCCAATTGTGTATTGTATTTGTACGTTGATCTCTCATGCTGATTGGTCCACTTGTCGCCTTTTGCTAAAGGTGTTGACATCACTGCTGCTACAACCCATGGAATTAAGGTTGCTAGAATCCCGAGTGGTGCGACAGGAAATGCAACTTCATGTGCTGAAATGGCCATATATCTGATATTGGGTCTTTTGCGTAAACAAGTTGGTGCATAATTTTCATTCGTGTTTCTTCAAAAAAAAAAAAAAAATTCATTCGTGCAAAATTAATACTGATATAGTGTGTAGAAATTGGTGCGGTTGCCATGAATCATGATGCAAAAATCTCAGGGCATTTAACGTTTCTCGCAGCATGAAATGGATATTGCTATAAAGCAGAAAAAGCTTGGAGAACCAATTGGCGACACCCTGCTAGGGAAAACGGTGAGCTTGACATAGCGTGCACTATTTCTGAACTCTTTTACAATGAGCATGCTGCTGAATTTCTCGAGATTTCCTTCCATAACCTCTCCTCGATCTTCGTAGGTCTTCATATTGGGATATGGCAATATCGGGATTCATCTGGCAAAACGTTTGCGACCATTTGATGTGAGAATACTTGCTACAGAGCGGAGTTGGCCATCGCATTTGCATCACTCTAGTGAAACTGATGGTATGAAAGTCTTATTAGTTTCGGATACGTGTTGCCATGGTGATCTTCTATGACTTCTTATGTACACTACTATTGTTTAGCACCGCACATGGAGAATAATGGTGGCTGTGACCTGGTGGACGAAAAGGGTAGCCATGATGATATCTTGAAATTTGCGAGCAAAGCTGACATTGTTGTTTGTTGCTTGGCCATGAATAGTGAAACGGTGAGATTTCATTTTGTTCTTTTTTTAGTCATTTTATTTCCAAGAAAACTTTATGGTCGTGTCAAATTGATTGCTACGATATTGTCCTTACAGGCCGGGATAGTGAACAATGAGTTCTTATCTTCAATGAGAAAGGTTTGTAACCTATTGAAGAACTTCCTTTGTTTGAAAGAAAAAATATGTTTATCTTTTTCCCTTGTTCCCATAAGCACCATTGATACGAGAATACGAGATGCATATCTATAATAGTGGTCCGTTTTAAAACCTTTTTCAGGGTGCTATTCTAATTAATATAGCTCGAGGTGGTCTATTGGACTATGATGCTGTTTTTAATCATCTGAAATGTGGACACTTGGGAGGTTTAGGAATTGATGTCGCTTGGACCGAACCATTTGATCCCGACAACGCCATTTTGAACTTTCGAAATGTCATAATCACCCCCCATGTTGCGGGTGTCACAGAACACTCGTATAGGTACATGGCCAAGGTATGTCTCGTGATGCAGATGATCGAGTTCTCTTTCCATTTTCCCACCTGCATTGTGGAATGTTAGGCGTATCGTTCCATTATTCCATATGTTAATCTAAAGAAAACCCGGTATTCATGTCGTTTGCTAGATAGGCGGTGCGTGAGTTTTGGTAGTTGAACATTTGCAGAACCGCAATCTCTGCTTTCTGATACTCGAAACTACATAACATCACAGGTTGTCGGAGATGTTGCGCTTCAGCTTCATGAAGGGACGCCTTTCACCGGGATAGAAATCGTGAATTGATGGAGCCCCACCATTCGTGCCTACTCTCTCGTCACATTGGTTTATAAAGGCGTTGCGTTTCCGTTTTCAAGATTCTGCAGTTTTGCTGGAGAACTTGCTCGTGGCGCGGTGTTACATGCAAAAACCAGAGATTCACAATCAATTCTAAATTAGGTTGAAACCTGCAGTATCAATGACTCAATTAAAGAGCTTGACCAAGATGGTGAAGAATGTATTTCTCATAAATAATGATTCAGGTTGTAGGTCTTATCCTATGTTAAAATTTGTACTATGATATACAATATGCTTATAAGCTCATTTCCCCGAATAAAGCATCGCTTTTGACACCAAGTACCTTGTGGTTTGATTGAATCGTTATTTCATTTTATAAGGAATCTTAATTGGGGATGACATAATTATTGAGCATATACTAAGAATATGTTAGAATATACTAAAGAAAAAAACATCGCTCCTGACTTGGTATATGCCAAGTCAATTATGTTTTTAAAACACAAAAAATATTACTTCGTATGTTTTTGGTTTTTGTCCACACCATGGGTGAAAAGTTATGCGGTGAAATAAGCAGGCTTTCTAGCAAAAGAGGTGAATTTTCCTCGTTCTTATGATTCCTACATCCTAACCCGACAGGATAGTGGAGGAGAGAACAAGTCCTTAGTGCTCACAAGGAACTAACCACATTAGATGAAACTCTCATACTTTGGTTGCCGAACATCAATCATGTTTCTTTCTCACAAACTACCACCCAAGAACTAAATTAATTGCTCACACAAGTGGAAGGGACTTACTTAGGTCCCTTTAATTTTTAGAAAAATATAGAAAATGTTTGCTCCGAATAAATTTAATTAGGAAAAAGAAAACTAATTGTATGCCTTTTAGCCGCACTGAAACTCACATGGTAAAGTTACGAGGTATCCAAAATTCAAGCTATAAAGCACTTAGTAATCCTAATTAGCCTCTCTCATGGAATCATATATCAGTGTTGAACTTTACATAAAATCTATGATAGATTCAAAAAGGAACCGCCCATGTTATCATATGATCCATTATCCATTCATCACGCCTAAGCCTCCACATGCTTGACAGGTCTGCCACTTTCCCCTACTAACCAATCCACATTTCTAACCCAATACACAACACATTAAGAATACCCTTATCTATCAACCTTTCTGTGTTTCACATATGACCTTACGAGATCGAGTCTCACCAACGACAATGTGAGAGTAACTTTTCAAAGTAAATGGAGTTCTTTGTGCACAGTAAGTAAAAGTATAGCATCTGTGTTCAGCCGAATTACCATGATCTACATCCTCCCAAATGCTCTGTTGGGCTAATACATGGGGGCCCTTAGGGTTGGGGACTTAATCTTTTGGGAACAATATATGACCCTTACGTTATATATAAAATAGATCGTACCACGATTCTCAAGACCTCACTCTTGCTCGAAAGATTTGATGGATGAGGGAATTCTTTGTAGACAGTAAACTTTTGTCTAGTTAGTTGAACCACTATAATTTATCTCTTCATAAATTGTCAGGTAGGGGGTGTGTGGGGATGCTTAGGATGCAAGATTCCACCTTTATCACAAGATTTGATGGACAAGAAATGTCAACTATTTCATTACTCTTGATTTTCATGTGTGACATATTGCTTCAATTCACACCTTGGATAGTCAAAGGGACATTGAAATCTGTGGCAGAGGTTAAATTACATCTTTAATTTTGTAGACTTATGCAGCAGGTTGCACGACCAAACCTTGTTATTGTCATTCCAACCAACTGAGGAAAAAATTAAAAAGGAACATATGCTCATGTGCCTAACAGTATTCATGACTTTAAAATGGGTAGCTCCAACCAAGCTAATCAGGGGTTAACTTAGTAATCACAAGATTAATTCTAAATTCGGTTTTCAATAGAAGGCGCTCTATTGACCTTCTTAGTTTAAATTAGTAAGCTATGGATAATTTAGACTGGTTTAGTCCTTTGCCAGTTAGGGTTACAAGACGAGTTAGGATCAAACATTTACCACTGTACCAAAGGCTATAGCAGGTAACGAAGGTGTAACTTTATTTCTGCCACACATTTTCAACACTCTTTTTTAATCTGTGACCTGACTCTAATAACACTTGTTAGGATCAAATGTTTACCACTACTCCAAAAGTTATAACTCGTGGCGAATGTGTAACTTTTTTTCATTATACCGCCACATATTTTCGAGACTGAAGACACTCGGTACTAAACTTAATTCTTTTTCCTTCTAGACTTGTCCTTTACCAGACTCTGCCCAATTCAGTCCTCACCCAAAAAAGAAAATGCTCACTTTTCATTGGAAGACATCACCATCACACATGCTCTTGAGTCTTCAATCATTGACTAAAGCTGCATAAATTTCCCAACTGTCCCAATGACAGACTTGACTTTTCTGTGCCCTCCTCTCCAGCTTATAAACACCCCCTGCAGTCTGCAACCACACCATATATCCCCATACAGATTTCCCCAAAGAAAAATGGATCAATTTCCAAGAGTTGAGCAAGATAACACCCATTTTTCCAGGTCAAAATCCTTGCATCTTCCAGATCTTTCAAATAATGAAACTGCAGCCAAAACCCATGGCTCAGCCCATGAGTGTGATCAAGAAGATGGTGCTGGAGAGATTTTTGGGGTGATCTTGAGCAGAAGCAGGTCGGTTTCCTCGGGTGCAGCGCCCCGGGAAAGAACCAAGGCTGAGAAGCAAAAAAAGGGACTAGCAAAGGTGACATTAGCCATGAAGAGGTCATTCTCTGTGTCTGGAGGCTATTGCAGGATTCATGACCAGCATGACATCATCAATGGTGGTGGTGGTGGTGAGAACATGAATCCTAATGTTTTCCACAAAAGAACAGTTAAGAAGAAAGGCAAGATCCTTAAAGCCTGCATGAGGTTACTAGGTCTTTAATTAGTGCAACTGTCTCCTCATCAGTTTGACAGTTTTCTTAATTATATATAAAGTGTTAATCTGTAGTTTTCTGCAAATTAAAATTAAAGTTCCTCTTGGCTGTATCAGAGGATCTTCTATTCCTCTTTTACTTCACTTTTTATTTTTTCAGATTGTATTAGTAAAAAAATATTTCTTTACCCGGCTTAGCTCACTGGTTTAGGCAGTATTTAGAAGAATAAACCAATCTCTGAACCTCGGGGGCCGGAGCAGCGTAGTATGTATGCGATTATGCTTAAAATGAACAAATCCTTTGTACGCACATAAGTACAGTTAGTGATGTCTATGCCTTTGTCTATGGGCTTGTCTTATTTTTGATAAGTCAGTCCATCTAATAATATCCCAAACTTTATAAGTTAATTGTATTAATGATCATAACTCTAACACCAATATGTAAAAGTACCTATCACATAAGGACAGAAAAGAATGAGACAGCAGAACAAGTGTTAGAGCAGAAGGAAAGGCGTTACATTCTAGGTAAATACTAATAAATGCATTATTGTTTTTGTTTGACGACATAGATGGACAAGATTATAAATGCAAATATGGCAAACCTGATGTTGAGGCAATGTGCTGTCACCAGTTATGGCAGTGTAATAAGTTATGGTCAACATGAATTTGAAATGCATATGAGCTGAGCTGAGCTGGATTGATTGATTAAATATACATATAGTTAGTCTCTGTTATGCACAGAAGGCTTAAAGAAGTCAAGAATATATATTTTTTGGATGTGGGTAGCCATTATTCGAAAAGATGTGCACTTTGTGTGTAAACTCACTTCTTTACTGTGTAATAGGTGAAGTCAATCTTAGTACTACACTTGTACTCCTAGTACCATAAAGCCCTTGCACACATCAAAATGGTAATTTTTTGGTATACCATTGTATGAAGTGTATACAAAATATTTAATATCAACACATAAATTATTCATATATTCGCTCTCATTTTACATGTGTATATTAATTGTGTAAGAGTCGCATCAAGATGTATTATTTCTTTTTTAGTAATAAGAGAAATATGTAACCACTATATGATGATGTACATTGGATAAACTTCATCTTGTGACCCTAGTCGACAAAAGGATGGGTCACAAGAAGATAAATCAATTTAGGTTGTCCATAATTGACCGTCTCAAATCAAGAAAATCATAAATTATTTTTAAATCTCTTGTTTATGATTTATGATGAATAAGAGTTAATTCTATTTTTGTCATATATTTAATACGGGCCAACCTGGCCCATACGGGTTGGTAAAAATGGGTTGGGACGGGCCGACCCGTTTTAAACGGGTTGGAATTTTCCCAACCCAACCCATTAGTTACGGGTTGACGGGCTAAATGGGCCAACCCGTCAGCCCGTTTATTTTTTTATTTTATTTTATATTATTAAAATTTATTAATTTTTGTATTGCTTAAGAATTGAACTCTCAACCTCTAAGTTAACAATTTTCACTATTTTCAACTAAATACATGAATCTTTTTGTATAAATACATATATATATATATATATATATATATATATATATATATATATATATATAAAATTTATATTTCATACTAATATAATTTACATGTAACATACTAATCAAAGTTTTATTAACAACATTTTAAAATATTAATACAATACTTAATTACACAACAAATTTGAAGGTAAGGGGTTGGGAAGGGTGGAAATACGGGTTATATGAGCCGGGTTGAAAACGGGCCGGGCTAGTCGCCTTCCCCGACAAAGACTCGGTCGTCGCTAGTCGCCGGAAGTTGCCGCCAGTTGTAAATGACATGTTAAAATGGGTTAATTGCTCTTTTTTTCGGTTTCAGTGGGTTAATTGCTTTGTTTTTTCGAGTTCAGTGGCTTATTTAGGGGTTATTTGAGTTCGATGGCTTAATTGCGGTTTCCCAAATAATACTATGACTTTTTTTGTACTTTATCTCAATTTCTTTTAACAAATTTGTTTTCTACCATAATACCTTCTAATATTAGGGGTTATAATTACCATGGACAACAAGAGGCTAGGAAGCTAAACGTAATTAAATAACTTAGAATCACTAATTTCTTAATTGCACATGTTAGTTCTGATATGCTCTAATATACTGTCAGATGTGAGTTTGAGACTATGGATCACAATGATCAAAGAATATTCATTGTAGCATCTTTTGAGCATAGAATTGTGTTCTATACTCTCAAATTCTTTTTTAAAGTGGAATAAAAAATAAAAACAGTATCTTTTATTGTTTTACACTTGGAATAAATTCACCAAAGCACTCTGGATATACATATTTTCCCAAAATATGCTCTTTTGGATAACAGTTTGTGTTTGTATTCCTATCCAAACATGATAAACGGCTGCATGCAGTTAAAACACTTGTATAAGTGCAGTGATTTTACTTCACACACTCCTTGTTTATGGTAGAAAACAGGGCTAGAGTTTCTTTTTTTTTTTTTAATTTAATTTAAAGCACAAATCCAGTATCATTATTGTATCTAATTTCATTAGTTGGAAGCCAATTGATTGGTACAAAGACAGAATATCAGGGATCAGAGGCGATCAGCAGCCGCGCAAAGATCATCAGCAGCCGGGGGCGAGCAACAACAATATCAACTACTTTGAGACATCAAGAAGCTCATAAATCAAACCCCTTGCCTTTGTATGTATGGGCTTCCGAGCACTTCTAAAAGCTTTGTATCTTTTATTAGCCTCTTTTTTTTAGCCACAGAGGCTGTCAACGAATCAACATGATCAAGAAGCTCAGATATCAAACCTCTTGCCTTTGTATGTATGAGCTTCCGAGCACTTCTAAAAGCTTTGTATCTTTTAATCCCATTTTTTTTGTTAGCCCCATAGGCTCGCAACGAATCAACATGATTCTGCAAATCATCATTGATTGTTTTTCTTTCCAAAAGTTTCTGCCAGGGCTTCTACTTCGATGCGTATTCTTTTTTTTTTTTAAGTAAACGACCCCATAAAGTTTCAGCGTATTATTACAAACGTATTAGAAATGTAACATATGAGTACAACCGGATTGACACTATTGCCAATTCAATCTCATCCCATGTATGTAGTACGCTATTTCGGTCTATGGCTTGTCCATTAATATCAAGAACATGGACTGTGAAGTGAACCACTTCAAAAGTGTCATCGTTTTCCATGCCGTTCTGGAACGGTGCTAGCTCAATTGTAAGTGCAGTATTGATTGAAATGTGTACTATCTTGTGGAATATGAGCTTATTCCCAACTAAATGCCTACGGAGAATGTAGTGGTTCCTTTCATCTCAAGTCATCTTCCAAATGTTCTAAAACCACTTTATCTATATCTTCCCTAAAATCTGGCCAAGTTGTCAATAGAGGATCTATTGGGATCTCTAACACCTCAAACTCTTCCATGTTAGGTAAATGAACATTCCTTTCAACTTGGCATAAAGGGCATCAACTTCATCTTCAACTTGGCATATATATTCTTTTTTAAAAAAATAAAATAAATAGTGTTATAATTACCCAAAACAACAAGAAACTAGGAATTTAAACGTAATAATATAATCACTAATTTTTAAATTGCTCTGATACTAGCTCTGATATGCTCTAATCTTAGCTCTGATGATTTACTGCCAGATGTGAGTTTGAGACTATGGATCACAATGATCAGAGGATATTAATTACAGCATCTTTTGGGCATGGAATTGTGTTCGATACTCTCAAATTCCTTTTGAGCATGCAATAAAAAAAAATAATATCTTCTATTATTCTACACTTAGAATGAAAATCTACCAAAACACTCTAGATATGCATATTTTCCTCAAATATGTTCTTCTGATAACATATTATGTTCACATTCCCTGTAAGTGTACTAATGATACACATAGTACCATATGTTTAGTTGGCTTATTATTTGTTGAAAATATTAATTAAATTTTGTTAAGGTAGGTTAGTATGTTGTTAGTTTTATTCTACTAGGTTGCAACATACCAGCTGTAGCAAACATAAGTTTCCTGCTGTGAATTTGGACCATTCGTTTTAATTAGCAAAATAAGTGGACAACATTTAGTGACTTGTTAAAATGGTCAGATGGCAAAAATGGGTGGACAACACATGGATTAAGGGGTAAGTTGAGCTGAATTTTCAAAATTGGAAGTTGCCTTATTAGTATAAAAGGTGTGGGTTTTGAAATGGGCTTGAAATGTTAAATTAAAAAATGCTATATTCCTTACTCAATTCCCACTGCCGTAATAGTGAGAATTGAGAAGCCAAAATCATGAAGTTGCCTTGAAGATCATACACTGCTACTACAACATTAAATTGAAGATTTCCTGCACTGTTATGATGAAGATTGATGGCATGCAATGTTGAAGATCCAATTGTAGGTGACGAAGATTGGTGTTGATTAATGAACCTTGTGTATCTTGGTTGTGTAATTCTAACTTGTGTAATCTTAAGTGATCATCTAGTGGATTGACTAAACATTGAGTTGCCCTGCAAACGTGGGAGGATTATTTCGAATTGCGTAACCAATTCCTTGTTACTTTATTTAATTATCCATTATTAATTTAATTAATTATTGTTAAAATTGAGTAAGAATCCTTAGGATCATTTTGCATTCAAGACTTACGATTCAATTTCAATTGGTACCAAAGTCCGATGACTTAATTTATTAGTCTATTTGATCGGGTTAAATTGTGTTTCTTGAATAAAGGAATTCACCCTACGTGCTTGTATTAGTTTATTTCTTTGTTTTGTATTGAATACATAGGTTATAATGGATGACATATCCTAGATCTTGTATTGAATACTTCAAACAATACAATCATCGTCTAATTTCATTGTTAGTTTTACTCTTAACATCTTTGGATAATTTCTCAATGTTAAATACGATTAAATACTATATGGGAGCCAAAGACTTTATGGTTTAGTGGCATCTGGTGTCCCAGTTAACACTTCCACATGGATGATGGGAGTGGCCTCAGGCCTCAGTGGCCTCAGTGGAGTCAACTGTTGACTCTTTGTTCAGAGAAAATCATATGATTTTGCAGCCACATTTTAGATTCTGTGTTTTTGGGTCCCAAACCAAGAAGTAGCCACAACCATCTTATCCCTCATATATGGTGTGAGAAAAACAAACAAACACTCACCTCAAATATTAGCAAATGAATACAATACTTATTCGTTTCCTTCATTAACTATTCAAACTCATAAAATCCAGTTTTTAAAAATTTTGACTTTACCCCGTAAAAGTGGTGTTGGTCTCAATCAGCACCGCAGAATTTCAATCATGTCTTATTATAGCTTTGTAGAAATTGGTAAATTCTCCCAATTTAGATTGAGTGAGGGAGCTTAGCTTCAAATCTTCTATGTTATTGCCATTTCTTTCAAAAAGCGAATAAGCACCCAGAAAGAATAGTTTCTTCTTCTTCTTCTTGGATGCAAGAACAGCTCCAAGGAGAAGATGAATGCTCATTACTGTCAAACAAATCATCATCGAAGTCTTTCCAAACAATTCTCAAGAAATTTCATACCAGTTAGCCACAAAAAAGCCATTGGGTCTTCAAGAAAAGTTGGAAACAAAGGGCAGAATTACCCCATGAAATGTTGCAGCTCTTCAATCTCACAGCCACCATTACAGCAAGCAGGAGAAGAGGTGGAGCTGAAGCTTCATCATCTCCACAAAGAAAATTTTGGGTTTTTGGTGAGAGATGAGTATGGATGGCAGGTGAGAAGAATGGGTGACAGTGAGGATGAGATGAAGAAAGTGGCTAGAGTTCAAGCTGAAGCATTTCATGAACCAGTCTTGCTCTTCAATGATTTGTTCTTTGAATTTTTCCAGGTTCAATTCATTCCTACCTAATTGTTAGTTTCACATATATAATCTAATCTCAGTGATGAGTTAGCTTAGTGTCAAGGCCTCAGGGGTTATTAAGTTCAACCAAATTTAGTTTGACGATGACTATGTGTTCCACTACAATTATTCGAAATCGAATCGAGTTTTGGGTGGGGCTTGTCTACCGTAGTCGGAAATTAAGGACTATAAAGAGGTAAACTGGCTTATCTTGCTCATAGTTGACCACCGACGCAAACCAAAAAGACCAATAAACAACCTGCACAAGAAGTCGAACATAATAAAATCTCGTAGTTATGTTACCCTGTTAGACCAATTTGGTATCTTGTAGTTACGTTACCCTGTCAGACCAATTTGGTTAGTTGGTTGGTTAGGATTGGTCTAACGATTATGAAAACTATCACTATAGTTGCACACTTAGAAAAGGTTGGAGAGAATTGTTGAAAGTCATTCTCTCCTTTCTAAAGCTGCGCAAGGCGGCCCCCCAGAACAAAGCCCCACCCCCCTTTAATGAAAGACCCTCGCCTCGCTTCCTATTCATTTGTGGGTCTGGACCCGAAGGCCTTTTTTTCAAGAGGTGATTTCGAGAATCAACCAACCGAAAAATGCGTAGCCCAGGTGACTCACAGCCTCCCTCTCGCCCAAATGAAATGGGATGAATCAAATCAATATATTGATTTTTTTTTTTTTCGCTTTTTACCTTTTCAACAAGAAATTTGGTAAAATTTTATTGAATGTTGTCACGTGACTTACAAGTGGCCAAAGTTTGTAGACAAAAAATTACATGTACATTCTATAAAAGCATGTTATGTGAATGAACCGTTTTACCAATAAAACTTTGGTAACTCTCAAATCATGTGACAAAATATAGTTAAATTCCACGAAATTTCTTATCAAAAGGATTAGAAATGACAACTATTTATTAGTGTCATAGTATTGTTTTATATTTATTACTAACATTTAGTGTTAAATATAATATAATGCAGGCTGAAGTGCTTGCTGGACTTATTCATAGAGTGAGGAACTCTCCACCAGACAGGTACGTAGAAGAGTACATTTAAGAACCCAAGAACCATATATATATATATATATATATATATATATAAAAGAATTGTTTTAGTAGGTATTTATTGTGTTGGTGGTCCAGAATGATTAGAGAATTGAAGATGATTGTTTATGTGACATTAATTAACCTAATTAATGAAACAGGTATGCATGTTTGGTGGCGGAGGCATCGAAGGAAGGCAGTGAGTTTAAGGAAGTGGTTGGGGTAGTTGATGCAACTGTGTATAGAGACAATGATGTTCTCCGACACCTCCCAGCTGATGCAGATGAATATCTCTACATTTCTGGGATTGCCGTCTTGCACAAATTCAGGTTTAATTTTATGCTTTCTTCTAACCATACAACAAAAAACTCCCTACACTATTAATTAAAGTATGTGTTCCGTCTTAATAAAAGTTTAAAGGGATAGTTGGGCTACACGTTTTATATATATGGGATAGTTTGAGTGAGAAAATGCTCTGAAAAATGAGGACTGATTGATCATTCCTACCCACATCTAATTGTTCATTTTCGAACATTGTGTGGTGCATTTATGCATACTTAATAGTGCGATTTTGGTGATGCGTATTTAATAGTGCATTTTTTGGTGTATTTATGTATTTTTTATTGTGCGTTTCCTAACATTAATAATGCATATTTACATAATTATTGGTGCAGTTGTACCGACCGCACGTTAACTCGTGTAGGAACTTGTTATTTGGGTTGGCTCTGATATCCTTTTCTTGTTGGACTTACCTTACCTTTACAGGCCAATATCCTTTATAGGCCAATATAATGACCCTGCAAGCTTTTGGGCTTCAATTAGCCCTATTTTGTCATTTCGAACCAACCCATTAGTATTTGTTCCACGTAATATACAGTTGTTATGTCATGGACCCGGGTCCATTCAGGTCCATTTTTACAATTTTAAAATTTTATATTCACAATTTCAGAACTTTATGTTCACAATTTCATAACTCTATATTCAATAGTATATTACAATTTTTGAATCTATATAACACAATCCGGTCCATTTTTACAATTTTAAAATTTTATATTCACAATTTCAGAACTTTATGTTCACAATTTCATAACTCTATATTCAATAGTATAACACAATTTTTGAATCTATATAACAAAATTGTGAATATATAGTTCAAAAATTGTGAATATTGAATAATGTAATTTTGACCATAACATATATTATTTGCTTTAATGGTATTTTAACCTTGATTTTCATAAGAAATAAAAATTTGGTCTTATAAAAACTCCATAAGGTGTTTCTAGTATGTTACGAAGTATAAATATTTATTACATGCACTATATTTACTTCCCAGTAATATCTGTGTTTATTGTAAGTCAAACACGCTTAACCACAAAATTTTTTAGTGGTTGTCATGATATCTTACTTAAAACCAATCGATGATAAGTAGACGGACATTAACTATTTAATCGCATCCCTCCCTGATAAGCTACAATACCGCGTCTCAAATTGAACAAGGCCTAACTCCAAATTGAACAAGGCCTAACTCGGCCAACCTGGATGCCCAACATGAATATTTATCAAAATGCATAACATACTCAAATGTTTGGCAGGAGGCAAAAGGTAGCAACGGCCTTGCTAAAAGCATGTGAGATGGTAGCTAATCTATGGGAGTTGGAGTATCTTGTGTTGAGGGCTTATGAGGATGACTGGGGAGCTCGGAAGCTATATAGTAATGCAGGATACAGAGTTGTGTCAACAGACCCTCCATGGACCTCCTCTTGGATTGGTCGAAGAAGACGAGTCCTCATGATCAAAACCCCCAAACATCATCTTTATACAAAATATTAGAATCACAAAAAAAAGAAAAATATTTGATACACCATCAGTATATAAACATGTTAATCGAGATATGGTTCTAGCTAGGTATGATATGATCCTTGTACTGAGCAGGTTTAAGTCATAACAAGTCGAGTTGTGTCAAGCTTGTGGGCTTGCGGTTTACCGTTTATTCTATGATTAATTCTTTTCAGTCCTCTAATTCAGAACTTAATTCCTTGAGAGTGCTTATAGTTCATAAATTCTAGTATCATTAATATGTTATAAACCAATGATGAATAATAGGGAATATAATACTCTTCAAGCTGTAGGCCCATGTATACTGAGCACCTGATAAGATCTGACTACATGCGTAGTGATCTTTTCCCGACCTAGTCTGACATGACGAGTGTACTCAACCGACCCGACTTGAAGATTGGGCTCTTAGTCATTTATGATCGGTCTCGACCCGAATGCTTGGCTAGGCCCCGAGCCCATGTGATAAGCCCTTAAAGGTGAACATGACAATAACGCTCGAACCGAGCCCGATAGTCATATGTTCCGGTATACGTGGAAGCCTCTCCTTAGCCTCTGAGACCGTTGAGTGCATAAAGGACACATGCCGTACATGTCGGCCTCCTAGCATTTGTCCCCTCCAATCTCCTATAAATACCACACTAAATGCTTACAGAAGAAACTTATTTCCCATTCTCTCTAATAAGAGTAATTACGCACTTGGAAACCTCCGACCTTCGGTCTTAATTATCCAAGCTAATATACCCAAGTTATACACAATCAATACTAATACATATACTCGAGAATATTTACACTATCAATGAACTATTGCGCACCATGCATGCACCTTATTTAAAAATAAAGCTAAGCATGCATGGGCAGTTCAACTGGTCACAAAAAGGTGAAGTTTGGGAAGAAAAATAAAGCTAAGTGCATATATAATCTTTTTAAAAGATAAATAACTATTACATAATTTGTATTTTTAGTACTATTTCAATCTAATTTGTAACTTAAATACTTTTTAAATATTTTTAAATCATGACATAGTTTACATTGTAGTGTAATTTTTAATTTGTTTTGAAAATAGAAAACAGCAAAAAGTAAAGGCCAGGGCACTATTATATTCACTCAATTCTTGTAATTATCATTGCTATGATGACTTATCATACACAAATTGGTAACAGAGAGAGCATCATTAACTAGGGGACAGACATGACGATTTAAAGTCAGTCCAAAATGGTAGGGCTACAAGAACTTATCAACTTGATGTCATTTGTACGTGCTATAGTTGATTGGTTGCTAAACCACAATCAGATTAGACGTAGGAGAAATCACACTAAGTTACAAGATTAATTATGAATTATTTGTTAATAATTTGAATTCATTTGGATTTAAAAACCTCCAAAAACATAAGTTTATATAATTGTATCCAATTTAAAAATAAGTCTTTTGAAATACGTGTAATTTTATTGTATTTTATATCTAACATAATTTATGACACGTGTGTGCACGCACCGTCACACACGTGTATTTGAAGAAAGTTCTGTAAAATTGTCTTGAATGACAGAATGAGACTCAATTAGAGATGACATTCATTCAACTCGATGGAGGTCCTTCTTCGAACCAAAATAATAATAATAGGGTCACCCCAACCTAAGCTAAGGAAGAAGGAGGACCTAAAGAAGATCCAAGCTAATGAAGGCTTAAACAAACCAGCTCATATCCGGACAAAAGTCAATGAGTAGGAGGGAGATAGAAATGACCGCACTGGTTGGTAGGAGCAAATAACTCTGAGGGAAGTTAATCAGTCATGTTCTAAGGCATGATTACATGTAAGTTATGATAATGTATTAGATAGGGATGGATGATAATAATAACTTTCCAAAATCACTCTTAGAAGAGTGTGACTAACCTTGTATGAATATCTCTCGTTTAATGAGAAAGGAGAACTAGAGGTTGTCTTCTAATGCAACATACAAGTTCTCCAACAATCTTTAGTTGATTGGGGACGGGAAACAAGACAGGGATGGAAAGTGTACTCTTCATTCTGATTCTGTACTGTTGTTATTTGTAAACTTAACTAAATTAGTTTTTTTAGTGACAAGAAAAACTCGTAATTACTACTTGAGAGTGTGTACTTGGTAAATTTTACTCTTATGTAATAATTTGCAAACTACGCAATAAAGGTAAACTGAACAAGGAAAATCTTGTATGAGCTCGACGAGAAGGTTTAGGTCAGAACTGAACTCCTAATCTTCAAGTACAAAAATATATTTCCCCCACTCTATCTTCTTTTTTAAGACTAAATTAATCTCATTTTAAGGATCAAATCCTTGATTTTTTGTTAAGGATGAATGAGTCTATTTCCACTCAACTACACCCTCCAAGTTATTTTATAAGAGATAATGATTATTAGTGAAAACGAGTAACCAATCAATGGCGGTAATCTCGTTGAAGAAAAATGTGATGGGCTTAGGGTCCAATAATCCGACTTGAAGTTTGGTATAGGTCTACACTACTAAGCTTATACCCGCAGACAAAATAGTAAATTGACTATTTTAATGTCTGATTTCTACTTTGCTAATTACGCACATGTACTGTTTTATTTGGCGACAAGCAACAAAGACCGTTACCCATGTGGTCCTCCTCTAATCCTCTATGTTGTCTGTTTGGTAATTAGGGATAATAATCCAAGACACGAATTAATTACTGCGTAATTACTTTTCCTTAACACAAACAATGCTCCAACGGTTATTCCATAGTTTTTTATTATAATATTATTGTTTTGTCATGGATATAACCTCAAAGTTATAAAATCGACATGCTAAAACGAATATTTATAGCATATAAACAGGACATCATTTTATGAGTACATTACAAGTGTGGATATGTGCTCACTTTTTACATGAAGATGTTTTCACCTGAATTCTCTCTTATATAATGTAATTTTATATTCTTAAAAATTCACATTATCTCTCAAAAAGTAATTATATTATGTAGGGGAAATGGTCAAATAGACCATTCAATTTTTTATGAAAAAATAATGGAAAAAGTGTCAAATAGGCCACTGAACTTGTCGTTTTTGTGCAATTGGGCCATTGAACTTAAAAAGTGTGCAATTCAACCATCAAACAAGCAAAATTTGTGCAATTGGACCATTTTTACAAAAATTTTCTGGTAAAATTCAATTATATTACTAACATATATGTATTAAGAGTGACATTTTCTTCTACCATACTAGTTGGGAGTCAACATTGAAATGTTTTTAACTCAAATTGAATTAAAAACATTTCAATGTTGACTCCCAACTAGTATGGTAGAAGAAAATGCCACTCTTAATACATATATGTTAGTAATATAATTGAATTTTACCAGAAAATTTTTGTAAAAATGGTCCAATTGCACAAATTTTGCTTGTTTGATGGTTGAATTGCACACTTTTTAAGTTAAATGGCCCAATTGCACAAAAGCGACAAGTTCAGTGGCCTATTTGACACTTTTTCCAAAAATAATTAGCCCCTTTAAATTTAAAAAGCTTCAATTACACACTTGAACTCTTTAATATTATGCAATTAAACTCAATTTACCAGTAACCAACATGTTACCATTAAAAATAAAAAAATATTGATTTAATCTTTTTTATTTTGACTATTGCCGACTACATTATTTACAGCCTCCTTCCGATATGAAAGGAGGCGAAACGTCGTTGGCTTCAACCTCCTTCTAAATTAATTGGAAGGATGCGACGTCTTGCCTCCTTCCAATCTAGAAGGAGGTGACTTTGCCCCCTTTAAAAATGGAAGGAGGCAAAAACATCGTTGTGGCAACGACTATCACCTTTTTGTATAAGAAGTTCACAATGACCGTCGTGACATCGCTAATGACAGTTGGCAACATCAATGATGATTTGTCATGTTTAACCAAAAATTTATTGGGAATATATGCTAATAGGTTGGATTGCACTAATTTGATGAATTGAAGGGTTTAATTGGAGATTTTTATAGACTAATGAGCTTTAAGTATATTTTAAGGATTTATTTGACTATTATCCCCATTATCTAAGAGCAAACCGCGGCCATATTGCCAGAATTAAAAGAAAAAGTAAAGATAAAATAAAACAGAGTGGTCGCCAGTTATTTTTTTGAATGGTTTTTGAGCAAACCCTCAACGCGCCTAACGGTTGCATCTTGTTGCTGCCGGTGTGCTTAACGCGCCCCAGCAGTAGTTTATTTTAAAAAAGAATATTCTTTTGGTAGGGTCCACTTTGAGAAAAAAATCAACTTTCTGCAAGTTCATTTTAACTTCTCTCTCCCCTTCCTCTTTGATCACTTCTACATCAATTTTGGTCCTACAAAAATCAATAAAAAAGTATTACTGAGAATGTCCTAAGATAATATCATATTTCATGAACGAATTCTTTGCATTTTTAGTACCACGACTATTGTGGTACTTGCATAATTGGTCCACGACTTTCAAACTTTATAATTTTGGTCCACGACTATTATTTTTGTTGCAAAAAATGGTCCTTTTCCAATCACCATCTCGCCGGAAAATAAATCCGGCAGATTTTTCGGCAAGTTTTCGCCGGGAAAAAAAAATCCGGCATATTTTTCGTCAATTTTTCGCTGGAAAAAAATTTCTCTTTTAAGTAGTATTAAAATGGACATTTACATTGTGGGACTAAAAATACAAAAAATTCTTTCGAACCTGAACCAAACCTGGAATGAGATTTCAAATAATAGAAAGACAAGCATTGGATTCGATGGAAATCCATTGAAAATAAGGTGGGAAAATTTTCAATTAGTTTCCAGTGTTTACACTTGACTTTAACATGATTCTTAATTAAAGAAAGGCCGTCTTGTGCAGTCAAAAGTTGATGCTAGCTACAAAAATGTCTTTTCAGTACATACACCACTTGACTACTTCAAAACAAAAAAACATCAAAAGAAGCAAAATAACATATGCAAAATGTCTTTTACCTATGTTGGTGCTTTTGTTTTTTTGGTATGTAGCTGTTATTTTTGTGCTTTAATTAACATGTTTCTCATCTTTAGTTAATTGTATCCAACAAATTAAACCGAATTCAGAATCCAAAAATAGAATTAACAAGTGGAAAATGTTGTTTGTATGGCGTGCCCGCATATATATATATATATATATATATATATATATATATATATATATATATATATATATTGATAGAAAAAAATAATTTTGTATGCTCAAAAAAGAAAAAAAAAATTTATTCTTACTAGCATGTTATCGATCGAGCTCATCGCACATAATATTCCTAGTGTGCTTTATTTCTATTGTGCAGTTTGCAAGCTATTACACAATAACAAAGTTTACCTAGTATACATCCATTGATAGTGGTTGGTGGAAAAAACCATGTCATCCAAAAATTGTTATACCACCAACCATGGTTCATTATGGTTCATAGTGTATTGTGAATTCTGATACAAAAATTTTATACCTTCAGTTAATTAACACATTTTGTACGTACAGTTAACAATTTATGTATATGTAAACAAATAACTTGATAATTGCTGACACATAATATGATAGCTACAAGTATAGAAACTATCAACTGCAGATACATAATGTGTCAACTACACATATAAAATCTGAATGTTATTTTTGGACCAGGGTCTACAATGCAAGGTAGATCCTGGTCCATGGTATAATTTGCCATATAGTGTGATGAATTTCAAAATGAAAATACTACTTCTACTCCCAACTTTTACGTACTCCCTCACAAAATGTTGATGTTGATATTTTCATTGGATCCACAAGATGAAAATAACTATCCATTCATTGCCACGCTAGGGAGTAAATGTAAAGAAATAAAAATATGGAGTACATATATGAAGTAAATGTAGTAGAACTCATTTCAAAATCACTCTATTGAATCTCGGAGTCGTTATTGAGTCCAATTCTCACAATGCATCATCCTTTGGCTCGTCTCAAATCTTTACACCAACAATAATTTATAATCCCCGAAATAGGTGATCGAATGTGTGGAATCTGACTCTTGTACTTAAATGTCACAAGTTTGATTATTGCCAACACTCTCCTCGTTGATCTGGTTGTACATGATTTTTTTAGTACAGTTTACCTCTCATGTGTGATTTGCAAGCTATTTTACAGGAGCGGAGTTTACCTAGTGCACAGGTAGATCATAAGTTTTCCTTGTCAACCAATTTCCTATATTGGTAAAATAAATTTTTAAAATCATTTCTAAGGGGGGAAAAACATTTTTGCATTTTAGACACATTTCCTCTTAATAATAAACTCATAAAATTTTCATAAAACATTTCAGGATCATTTCCTTATTTTCATAAAATTCAATAATGCATTTTCTAAAACATGTATAGTAGGCAAGAAATATTTTGCATATTTAAAAGGAAAAATATTTATAAACACACATGCGTGAGCACACAACTACATACAATTTATATCATGGAACATGGTCCATATAACATTATAAACCTTGTATCGAAACGACGATGTACAAAATTCATACTCGTAATAAGGTACAGAATTTTATAATACAAGACACAAAAAATCACAACACAAGACATATATACATGTTATATGTATTTACTTATTTTTCAAATATGATTTAGGTGCATAATTTGTGTTCATAGACACATAATTTCACAATACAAGACACATAAATTCATAACATAAGACACAATTACTAATTTGTTTCAAGTACAAAATCCATACTATTAAGATACATAATTTTATAAAATAAGACACAATAACTCATAACATAATATACATACATAAATCAGCGTCCACAATACACTGTGAATCTTAGTCCATGGTAAAAGGGTTGACGCTACTTGCGTTTCATTTTTCTCTCTTTATGTTTCCGTGCTACTTGTTTTAATTTATCAAAATCCAATAACTTGCAACTTTAGAGGTATTAGCCTATATTTACAAGACTTATACAATATTTATTTTCAATTTTTTTTTAATTTTCTATTGTATTAATTTATAATTGGTTTTATCCGTTAATCTACTTTATTTTTAAATTTTCAATTAATACAATTCACGTGATAAAAGTATATATATTTCAAGAATTCAATTTTTAGTTTCACAATTAATTACTCCATAACTAATAAATTAATATGGTCGACCAAGAATTATGGTTGGAGTTTTGAAAGAAAGAAAAAAACCATAGTCTTGATTAAGTTGACGACAGGCTGTTCTCTTAGTATAATGATGAGGATGCTGACTTCATTACACTTGTCAATAAACTAATGGGTGATTCTATAAAGAAGCCAAATGTGCGAAAAACATGATTCTCGTATCGAAATATCACAAATTTAATTTTTATGAATATTCTTTCCATCACATCAGCGGTAAATCGCAACTTATCTATTATGTGAATTTATGGACAATTTAATTTTCTTTTATGATTTGTGAATTATTACATAAGAACGAGATTTACTCTGTGTACACCTGAATTAAAAAATTTCCTTGGGTTTTTTAAATAAATTAATATTTAAATTTAAAATGGTTGATGACTGCTATGCCACCATGTTTTCCGCTGGACTTGGCCGTGGAATAAAATCTTTGATTTTGCAATTCGGCTAATGATTACGAAAGTGGAGAAAACCAACGAAAAAAAGAGAGGCATTTTTCATTAAATAACAAAACAACAAATAATGGATTATAGATAACACAACCGGCACTAAAAAAAAAAGATAATACAACCAGATAATTTATTTAACAAATAATAAGGAGAATTTATGTCGATATAAATGAAACGATGTTATTTTTTCTTTGAAGTCTTACTCAATAAAAATATGAATTACAACATCTAATATGACGGGTTTATGAAACATGTACTTGACAAAAATAATAAATAAAGAGATATAATGTAATAAAGTATGCAATCTTTATATATTATTGCCTTATATACAAAAAAAATTAATGACTATTTATCACAAAATCGATAACTATTTTCTTTTTTCTTAATAATAAGAAGAATTATATGTTAGAAAGTAAGAAGTAAAAATTTGAGCAGTGTAATTTTACTCCAACACAATCTAATGCGATATTGTTTTAATTTTTAATTTTTAATCAATTAGTAGTTTAATTTTAATTTTATAATTATCATTTACTTGTAGATATGTTTATGTAAAATAGTTAGAACCTAGTGGAGTAAAATAGTGAGTACATAAAAAACCTGAAAAAAAAAAACTTAAAACTAATGGATAGTGATTTTGAGATTGAGTGAGATAGTATATGATGAAGTAGATGTTGGGCTCACAAAAAATTAATAGAAAAACATCACTAAGCTAATGAAGTTTAGGCTATCCACAGTCATGCAATATTCTATCACTTTCAAAATGTCACATCACAAAATTTGTAATTATTTATTACTCACTCTTCATCCATGCAATTATCTCTTCTCTTTCAAAAATAACCGCACTATCGCATTAACTTATTAAAAATTATATTTATTAATAATAATTAAAATGTAATAATAAAAAATATAAAAGCTCTCAACAGGCCAATTGCAATTCTGACATGGCAGTTGCATAATTTGCAATTCTGCTTTGTCTGAATTGCTACACGTCAATTAATAGAAAAGAAAAAAGAAGAAGAAAATTAGATAGATTTTGCAATTGCCATTCTTTCATGCGTGTAGATGACCTTATTAACATCTTAGAATTTTGCCAAGGACCTTGTGGTCCAATGACATCAAACGCTTCGTTTCAACAGGTTGAGAAAATAGTTATAAACAGATATGCATTGTAATAGTGTTAGTAGTATTCAAAAAAAAAAAAAACATCTTAGAATTTTTCTAAAGGAATATTAAAATGATTTGGAAATATGATAAATTAGGTGGATTAAAAAGGAAAAGAAAAGTAATTATGGAGGCCAACTAAGAAATACTAGAAAGATTCGGGTTTCAATGATTACACACCAACGTTCACATAGAAATGGAGTGGTGGACCCCATTTCCACTGCACTGACAAGCTGGCAAACCGAACGTTACACCCCACCCCCCACCCCATCCCCCCCGATATGACACTCAATATTAACCCTTCTCCTCAACCGCTCTTTCCAGACACAAATTTCTTCAATTCTTTCTTCCAAAAAAAAAAAAAGAAAGAAAAAATTCTTAGAATTCTCAATTTCTTGGGTTTTCTTTGATTTGATTTGGGTTTTAATTCACTGATCTGATATGGCTGAGGAAACTAAAGCACCAGCTGCGGAGGCGCCGGCGGCCGCTGCCGAGGAGGTGGTGGTTTCCGATGTGCCGGTAGCGGAGAAGCCGGAGGCTCCGGCGGTTGTGGAGAAGGAGGCGGAACCCGAGGCGGCCGGAGAAGCGGCGGTGGAAGGTGAGAAGGAGAAGAATGGTGTTGCAGAATCGACGTCGTTTAAGGAGGAGAGTAATAAGGTGGAGGAGCTTCCCAACCCGGAGAAGAAAGCTTTGGATGAGTTTAAGCAGTTGATTCAGGAGGCTTTGAACAAGCACGAGTTTACCGCTCCGCCTCCGCCGCCGCCGACGGCGGCGCCGGCAAAGGAGGAGGAGGAGAAGAAACCCGCCGAGGAAGAGCCAAAGAGTGAGACTAAGGAAACTGAGGCTCCGGCGGTGGCGGAGGAGTCACCCGCCGCCGTGCCGGAGGAGCCACGCGCCGCCGTGCCGGAGCCAGAAACAGCACCCAAGGAGGAGGAGGAGGAGAAAGCCGCTCCGGCTCCGCCACCGCCGCCGCCCACGGAGGAGACGCCGGCGGAACCGGCGGTGGTCGTCGTCGACGAAAAGGCCGCCCCCCCGGCGGAGGAAATCAAGGAAACCATCGTAGAAGTAGCCGCCGCAGCCCCACCGGCGGAAGATCCCGCCACCGCCGACGCCGCCGCAGACTGCGGCGCCGTCGAAGAAGTCCCGCCACCGGTCCCGGAAGAGGTTTCCATCTGGGGAATTCCCCTCCTCGCCGACGAACGGAGCGACGTGATTCTCCTCAAATTCCTCCGGGCACGCGATTTCAAGGTCAAGGAAGCCTTCACGATGCTCAAAAGCGTGGTGGCATGGCGGAAAGAGTTCAAAATCGAGGAGCTTCTAGAAGAATCCGAGCTGGGTCAAGGCCTAGACAAGGTTGTATACATGCACGGAGTGGACAAAGAAGGCCACCCAATCTGCTACAATTCGTTCGGAGAGTTTCAGGACAAAGAATTGTACCAAAGCACCTTTTCCGACAAGGAAAAGCTCAACAAATTCCTGCGATGGAGGATCCAATTCATGGAGAAATCAATCCGAAACCTAGACTTCAGCCCTGATGGGATTTGCACCTTTGTTCAGGTCATTGATCTCAAGAACTCCCCTGGCCTTTTCTTCTTCAAGAAAGAGCTCCGCCAGGCCACCAACAGGGCTCTCCAATTACTCCAAGACAATTACCCTGAATTTGTTGCCAAACAGGTAATTTCTTACATAAAGTTTGAATCTTTAAGCCTTTTTTTAGTTAGGAGGAAACCTGTTAAAGTAAACCAGCCTAGGTTGCCCACAACACTAACCAATTTGGTTGGGTTTTCCTCTCTTTAAACTATTATTTCAAGGATATGTGGTTTGATCTGCAAAAGTTTCAATCTTTATCATTATTTAACACTAATTATGATGATTGTTGTGCATTCAAATTGTGTTGAGGCTTTATGGTTTGGTGATATATATGGGCCACCATCTAAAGATTCAATCTTTATTATTAAATGAACTTGTATATGATTGTTATGTCTGTGAATTTTGTTGATGCTTTAGTGCTTTACTATAAATTGGTATGAATTAAGAATTGTGTGTGTTGTTTTGCTATGAAGGTGTTCGTCAATGTTCCTTGGTGGTACCCATCCTACTATAGGATGATCAATGCTCTGTTCACCACGAGGACGAAGAGCAAGTTTGTGTTTGCAGGCCCTTCGAAGTCTGCTGAGACACTCTTCAAGTTAGTATATATGCTCTTTCGGTTATCTGTTTATTATGTGTGAAATACTCTGTTTTCCTAACAATTTTCTGTTGAAAAACCGTGGAAACTTAGGTACATTGCGCCCGAGCAAGTGCCAGTTCAATATGGTGGCCTTAGCCGAGAAGGCGATTATGAGTTTACTACTGCTGACCCTGCAATAGAGGACACTATCAAGCCGACCTGCAAGCATACTATCGAATTGCCTGTGACCGAGGTAATAAAAAAGCTCGGTGCATATCTTTGCAGCTTATTAGCTCGGTTTTTTGTTCAAGTTAGGAGTTTGTTTTTGCATATGATGATTAACGGGAGTCGTTGAACTTGTAGAATTGCACTTTGGTTTGGGAGGCTAGAGTCGTCGGCTGGGATATCTCCTATGGAGCGGAGTTTGTGCCAGCCGATGAAGGCGCCTACACCATCATAGTAGAGAAATCGAGGAAGATTGGATCAGCCGACGAGACAATCATTGGCAACACCTACAAGGCGGAGAGCGCTGGAAAGGTCGTGCTAACGTTCGACAACCAGACCTCGAAAAGGAAGAAGCTTCTCTACAGGTCCAAGACCAAAGCCCTCTGATTGAAACACTATCACCACCTGTGCTTGATTGATTGATTCCTGGTGCTTCAAGTTCCATCTGAAAGGAAGGGTTCTTTCTTTGTTCATAGAATTTTTTCTTTCTTCCTTACTGTTATTAAATTTAATTTTATGGTCTGGGATATGTTATAAATATTTGTTGCATTTTTTTTTTCTTTTCTTTTGAGAGGGGTTTTGGTCTTTGGATTGTTCTAAATATATGGGAACAGAAATTTGAGAATGCCTGGATATATAAATACAGGGGGTTGTATTATTGTGGAATGTATTCAAGACAACATTTGTTACTAGCTACTACACAACTTTGCCTTGTAAAATTTGTGTAAATCTGATACTTTGGTTTTGTTTTCTTTTGACTAGATGGTGTATTGGTATTATTTTAAGCAGTATAAATATTACTTAGTACAACTTTAGGTGGGTTGTATCCAGGTGGAATACAGACTAATCATAAATATCCAATCCAACTAAACTACTTAATGGGCCTAGTCTATTTGCTGCGCAACATAATTAAGATTCATAATATATAATATATATTATACGAGAAAATCTTACGCATTACTCACACAAGTAGTTCTTGTCCTTTGTGCTATGAATTTTGTTTCATTCAATTGATGTTGGGAAGATATATTTTTTTGATAATTTTGTTTTCTCATATTATATCTTAGGTTTATATAAATTTGTTTGATTGTAGTATTATATATTGAATTTCATGAACTTGTCGGCTGGATTTGAAATGTTTGGTGTTTATCCATAAGATAGCATTTAATCCTTTTGACATTGACATAATGGGGAATGGATAAGATGGAAGAGAAATGATCAAATGGGATATGGTTTAGGATAAGCTGACCCAATCTTTAGAACATTAATTCATGGTCTAGGGCATTCACTTGGTCCCATATTCATGATCTTGCACATCTTGAAAAGGGATTCAAGTGCTTAAGTGTGGCTTGATGCTCAAAACCACCATGCATCTCTTTTTATTAAATACGAATATGGAATTCCGATCCAAGTGATCAACATGCATTGCTATCCAATTCGTGCAAACCTTAGGGAAGTGAGGGTCAATATTTTTAATCAGTCACATTCAACTCACTCTCCAACTCGACACTCTTTACAGTCCAAACTCCAAAGCTCTGTGGTTAAACGATTGCAATTCTAATTGTATATATTTCAGTCTTACTAAAATATGTAAATACTTACTAATGAGGATATATAGAGTATGTACGCCGATTCCTGACCATGTCCGACCTCGGGAATGCGCTCTCAGCCTATTAGATCGAGAACTTGACTACCCACCTAGACATACAAATGACTTGTGAAGTGTTTTTTCAGATGTCTCATCAACTTAAGTTCAACTCAATATAGACACTTGACACAACTGACTTGATTGAGCTATATGTAAGCGCCACGTACACTTACTGTAGGAATTCAATATGTGCTCTCCCTCACCCTACGCTATAAAGGCCAACTAACCCTTTAAAGAAAGGGATTTTTCTGGATCAGTACCTCATTAGTACTTCCTCATTATTTAGTGTGAAATCCGTCTTAAAATCCCAACTTATACTATGTACTAAACACGTTATATTCAAATAATTCCATTTTTGATTTGTTTTACCCATTTAGGTTCTTCATACAACTAAATTATATATCAGATTACTTGCAACAATAATACAAGAATTACAAGTAGTAGGAACTAGGGAAGTAGGTGCAAAGTCAGAAGACATCACACCTGATTTGCTGATATGGATAGCAATGAAGACAGCTATTTGTGATAAGCAATCAGAATTTTGAAGTAATGACATAGGGAAAAGATATTATAATTTTCACAGTTGAAAAGTAGCTAACTTTAATCACTTTAGGTTAATACAGAAGATAATGTTAATTAATTGTTTAGATTGAGACATAAATTCTTATTCTTTATTTAATTTATTTATTATAAAGCTAAGGCATAAAATTTGTATTGAAGAGTTAATAATATTTTTTTTTTCAATTTGTAGAAAGTTTTAGAAATTATATATAAAAATTAAAGTATTATATAAAAGTTTATATTCACATATTAGTAAATTAGTCTAGACGTAAAGATTGGTTTTGTAAAAATTTTCAAGTTACAGTGGTCATTTGATCCTATTGTGTGGTCTTTAACGTTCTTTGTCGGTTAGGGTTTTGCACTGCCACCGTCGTACCATACAACTTGCAAAACTCTTCTCTTCTAAGCATAACAAAACCTTTCAACTCACAGTTACAATATCTGTAAACTAGGTTGATCATTTTAGATGCAATCTGCTTATACTGTAAAGATTGAGAAGATGTATATTTCCATCATGATCCACATTGCAAGATGAACCACTGACATACATGTTTATTTTTTAGTATATTGTAAGTTTATTATATTTTGATATATATATATATATATATATATATATATATATATATATATATTTTTTTTTTTTTTAATCTGTTGACAGCTTTTCTAACAAAAACTCAAATGAAAACTTAAATCAATGGGTTTGTTCTTACAGCCCAAATTCATGATTAGCTATATAGTTAGTAAGCCTTGGGCTTTCACAGGTTAAAGAAGAAAGTTTAAAACTTAAAGAAGCCATTTAAAATGGGTTATGTATTGGTTTTTCTTTATTCACTGGACCTACGGCCCAAGTATGGTGGTGCAAAAATAAGTTCTCAACCTCCAATACAATAATAATTAAGAGATAATGAAACATTAAAAGTGGTAATTATTATGGTTCTATTTCTTAGAGCTGAATACCAGAAGAAGGTTACAATTGTAGAGCAATATGAATTGCTTGTTTATAATGTATGAATAATCATTATTACTTATATATAACGGGATATTTTATACATTAATCTAGACTAATGAAACTATGAAAGAAGGAAAAGAAATGATGAAGTATAACTGGTGGCCTTTGTGCCCACTACGGCACTACCGTCTATCGTTATACTCGTGGTATAAACTTAGTTTTTGAGTTATATACATGATCATTTTTAATCCTTAAGTTATACACGAAGTAGCACTTTTAGTCCTTCTGGAACTATTTTTATCACCAATTGTCAATTAATAAAATGTATGATTTGATACTTCAGGGACTAAAATCGCCACTCCATACATAACTTAAGGATTAAAATGATCATGTATATAATTAACTTAGGAGACTAAGCGTGTGGGCGTGTGGCCATGTACCATCGATCTAATTGGTGGACTAAAAATACAATTTTTTCTTTATTTATCATTGATTTGTCTTAATTTATGTTGGGTTGCTACTAACAAGGTCTCAATTCATCTTACCAATTTATCTAATTGACAACTGTAATGAAACCGTTAAACTTACCCAAACATCATAATCCCGACACATATAGTTATGAGCACCCTCTTCAACAATGTGTATAGGAACAAAGGAAATTGAACAAGCACCTTGAGAAGGAGAAAATCATCTTCATATTAAGTCAAAAAGAAACATTGTTGCCTTACCCTTTTCAGCATTAGATAATACTAGTAGTTGCACTCGTGCGATGCATGGGCATTTAATATATGCTAAAAATTAAAAGTAGTTTAAAAAAAAAAAGAATATGATAGTATATAAATGAGATGTTACTATAATGAATTTGTATATTAAAAATTTGAAAATATGTGGTAATACGGTTTGATAGTTATATTTACCTTCAGTAAGGGCACTAATTGGTGTATTATTTGTAGAATAATTACCGACTTCACTGTTGTTTCTCAGAATAGCATTATTACCAACTGGCATGGTTGAAAAAAATCGATAGACACTCCTCGAGCGCTCGGGGAGCGCCTAGGACGCCTAGGCGGGGATTAATCGTCGTCTAGGCGCCCGTGTATTATTTTATTTTATTTTTTATTTTTAAAAGACTAATAATTATAAACTATATAATACTTTAATAGTTAATACTAAATTATTAAATATTAAATATTAACCTTAAAAATATCTAGAGTTTGTACAATTTAGGGTTATTTATCTCAAAACGATGTTGTTTTTAGTGAAATAACTCTTAAAAAAAAGAACAATAGTTAATCGTCAGACTTGGCGGCCTAGGTGGTCGTTTAGCCAGCCAGCCGGCTAGACCACCATTTAAGGTGATACGCTAGGCGGTCGACCGGCGCCTAGGCGGGATTTTTGCAACACTGCTAACTGGTGAGATATCATTGCAAAGATTTGATAAGGGGGGTATTTTTATCATTTTCTGCAATTAACAAAAAACATGAATATAAAACAATATTCTTTAAAAAAAAAAAAAGGAACAAAAATAAAATAATACTCCCTCCGCCCCGAAATGGATGTCTCATTTGCTTTTTACACGCTTTTTAAGAAATTAAAGTAAATGTGATGTGCTTTCCAATTATGCCCCCAACTTTTTCACTTTTGGAAATAAAAGCAATAAAGAAATGAAAAGTCATAAGGGTAAAGTGGGAAAAGTAGAATGATTGTGATGTTCAATTTTAGAAAGAGGACAACATTTTGGGACAAACTAAAAAGGAAAGTAAGACACATAAAATGGGACAGAGGGAGTAACATTTTTCAAAAAATAAAGGTATACGTAATAAATATAAACTATCATTTATATGATATATGTTAACATAATATGGAACACAACAAATTTGTAATTAGGAATTTATATTCAGATTAAAAGCAAGTGTATGATATAACAACAAATATAAAAGATAAAATTTGTATTCATCATATACCTACTGTCAGAGATTAAGTGATGACCAGGAAAAAGATTTGATGTCCAAAATGATAGAAGATGATGAAGAAGAATCTCAGGAATCAGATATGGTACTATAACTAAATTCAGGCCCACATAAAAAATATTATAGTGCACAAATGTAGGCCGAAGATTACATTCAGCAGCCCATGACCCGACCCATCTTTGGCCATATAAAAGAAATCTCAGCCTCTTCTCCACCTAAATTGGCTGTTCTTCTACGCTGGTAACATTCAGCGACAACTACCTCTCGATCTTTCCGAGAGAATCCCTTCAATCCTACCCTCTGTTTTCAAATATGTAGTTATTCCTCTAAATCCACAGCCTTTCTCAACTCGATTTGCTTCTACTACTTCATAATCCATTCATAGATTGGTTCTAAAAGTTGTGGAAGTTTTCGACCTTTAATTTCGACTACGGTCCTACGATTTCGCCGATCTCACCGTAAACCTAGAGTGAAAGGTTCTTGAGGCACGGATTATAGGTCATGTACGGAACTGTTCAAGCAGCAACGGGGCAAATACTGTATAGCTAAGTCTACTTCCCTAAATCAAATTCTTATCAGTTCATTGTGTTTCAAATTGAAGATTTCGAAATTAGTTAATGTATTTGTTATTAGATTACTTGATTAGTAAATGTTTTCGCTAAACATAAATACGGTTTTACTAATTTTTGATTTTTTCAAATTCAGGAGGAAAAAGTCGATATATGGATATGCAGACAGTATTGAAGAGACCGTTCTAGCATAGATGAATCGTTGAGGAGATAACTTAAGGCAAAAAAACAGTAAGCTACAATTTCATAGGCAAAATTTGTGAATGTTGTTTGTTTACCTTTGTTGTCGCTTATTTGCTTCCTCTTGCTCCCTATAATTGTAGAACCCAGAATTTTCTTCATAGCTTAGTTTTTGAGCACACATAAGTATATTTTGTGACTGTAGTGTAGTCAGAAATGAAATGAGTTAAAATCTGGTTGTTTATATTACACCAGCATTAATGATTGGGCTAATATAAGCATGAGTGTAATTATTACCAAGACTATTCATTTTTCATTGAAATGAACAATTACAACTACTTATGATGTTATGTAATAAACTTGTTCCCTACTACTTTTTTTTTTTTTTTTTTTTTTTTACAGTTTATAGTAGTTTTACATGGATTTGCATCATTTTTTTTTTCTATTATGTGAAAATTTGTGCAAAAGGATAACCATGTGGCCTATGTTAATTTCATTGTGATTGGTATATTTTAAATTTTGAGTACCCTATAACTATTTTGAAAGAAGGATGATGGTATCCTTTTTTCCATGTTTATGAGTAACCTGTTAGAGTAATTTAATTTTTTTATAGTGATAGATTTGGAGATATATCATCCGTATGTCAGACATTTGTTGGTAGATTTTGGCAAATGATGAACTTTAAATTGTGATGCCCTATAATTCATAGAATTTGATTTGTAATTTGTATTTTGTACAGTGTATTGCAACAACATTCAAGATTAGTTAGGCTTTCTATGTCGGTAAATGATAGTTAGTTTAGGAACCTGTTTACAATTGTAATAGTTGTTGTACAAAAAATTGTAACGTGTTTCTCTTGGAGACCAAAAAAAGTATAATATTATATGTTGTTAGTCTATGTACCTATGAATTCTCAATTCAGTAAAGAGAATGAATTCAATAGTATATTGCATAACAGAAAGTTGTAGTTATTCATTTTTCCCTTCAAATTGCTTTTTTTTTTTTTTTTACCATTATATAACAGTTTAAATAGTGTGAAATTCAAATATAAATTGTTAATGTTAGTATGTTGGATTTGTAGTTTCAATAGTTCCATACGCATTTTTGGCATATTTTTTAAAAAAATTAGCATATATGGTCAACCATATGTTGAGTTTCTGACTTTTTATAATCCAATTTTAGTTTGACTTTTTTATGGCTCAGTTTTAGCAATTACAATAGGTTTTTAATCATCCTTTAATAATGTTTTTTTTTAACTTTAAAATTGATGCAATGTATATGATTGATTTATGCCTCAGATTTAGCAATAGAAATAGGTTTTTGCACAATACTCAGTTGTAGGTATACAATTTTCCTTAGGTAATGGTTTGTTTTTTAAACTTTAAAATTGATGCAGTGTACATGGTTGATTTATGCCTCACTTGTAGCAATAAAAATAGTTTATTGCACAATACACCTTTGTACTTATTAAATATTCATCAATGAATTTTTTTTTTGGTAATCTTTATAATTGATGCTGGTGTGGAAAAAAAGCTTTATTTGTTAATGTTACTGTGGTAACCTTTTACTGAAAATATATATCAATATATTTGTGGTTCTTTCATTCGTCTGTTGTATTTGGTGGTTTTATCTAAATATCATAGTTGTCTATCAAAAGTAACAATTTGTATTTGGATACATGAGGTTGTATAGTACAGAAAATTACACAAGTTAAAAAAAAAAAAAAAACTAAGGTAGCCTGGTACACAAGTTTTCAAATAACTAAGATAGCCTGGTACATAAGTTTTCAAATAACTAAGATAGCCTGCTTCTTCAGGAATGTTTAACTTCACATATTGGCTGTTTCATGTGTCAGGGGTGATATCCTCCTATCTTGGTTGCATTAGGTCCATAGCTTGCCCTCCATATAGTTAAGTGTACTGTTACACCTCATCCTGCAAACAGTTTTAAGAAGACAGGGAGAACACAAAGTAGAAATATACATATTTTTGGTCAAATCAATAGCATCAATAGCATAAGTTCAAAAGCATTTAATAAAATAGGTTCACCAATGAAAAGGTGATAATAGTCAGGAAACCTTTCACAAAACATTTTCAAGTAGCATTGTAAGAACTAAACCAAACAAACCACCCCAAACCATAATGTCGGCTAAAAGCATGGCAGCAACAACTGTGTCCAATAGCACTCACACAGTGCTATTTAACCAAAAATTAACAGTTCATCATACAAAGTTCAGGTAGGGTGCCCAAAAAAGTATAACAAAACAAACACCAAAGTATTCAAACTTAAATTACAGTTTCTCCTGTTTAATATTAGTAAACTCTGACTTTTTGATCTTATTTGATGAAGAGAACTGATCCAGGAAGCATCTCTTGGCAGTATCACTGTCCTCACAACCAACCACTTTTTGTTTCAACTCTTGTGTACTTGCTGTACAATTAACCTCATCACCTATCGAAGCTTCGTGACTAAAACTACTAAGGCATAGAAAACAAAAATAGTGAATACCCTTAGAAAAATGAAAAAGTATTAGGGCAGTACCATATCTGATTCCTGAGATTCTTCTTCATCATCTTCTATCATTTTGGACATCAAATCTTTTTCCTGGTCATCACTTAATCTCTGACAGTAGGTAGAAACCAACAAATCATCCCTTAAGATTCTAGTGACAGTATGAGATGTAGTACCATCATCCAGAAACTTCAATGCCTTAAGAAAATTTTCATCTTGTTGCAGCTCTTTGTTCCAACCGGGTGTCAAGCATGAGATGTAGTACCATCGTCCAGAACCTTCAATGCCTAGAATCTCTGCTGGAACATAGACATCACCATCCTACAGCATATAATCATGTAAGTGGTTAAGTATGTTGTAAATTAATTATCTGGTAGTAGAGCATTACAGTAAGTAATTTAAAGAGTTGTAGTATACCTCTTGTTTAACTAACACATCAGAAATAGAAGAAACAACAACAGAACCACTCCTAAAATCAAACAGCCCTGTTGACTGGGACAAAACTGTTGCAGTACTGATACTGCGAACAGGACTGTGAACAGTTGATAACCTAAATTCAGTAAAACCAACCACTTAGCACAGTTTAATAATGTTAGGATTGCAGGTGTAAGAAGAACAGAAATCAATAGTCTACATATTGATTACTTACTTGGGATGAATATATGCTCCCTGTTAGTATAAGGAAACCAAATAATACAAAAAACATTAGAAACAAAAAGAGTGATAAATATAAATTCAAATCAGCATGGAACAAACATTCCTTACTCTTACTCAGTTTACTTCCTTTAGCTTCAGGGAATCCATATGTTCATATGTTTGTAACAGGTGTTTGAGATGGTGTAGTTGCAGGAAGTATGTGGGAAGCTGTCTATTCTCATGAAGCTTTATATAGAGTATGAAGAAATGATTATCTATTCTTGAGCAACGAAATAATTAAAAGTGCTGGAAGGAGGAAGATCAGCCAAAACATTTCAGATTCCAAGATCACTTTGAAAACTATTCATAATTTCGCAACATGTCTCTTCTATTTTATATCTGATATCTGATTTTGAACAATACAATTCGAAAGGTTTACATGTATTATGGGTTATGTATTAAAAGGTTACCCAATCAATGTAATAAGTAGTCTGTAATTAATGCTTGGTTTGATTAGCCCTATTATGCATAGGTAATTCAAATATACAAACATTTTCAATACATAATTTGAAATAGGAATTCAATGCAGTGTGACAGATCTACGTAAAATAGTGTGAACACTAATTAATGAATCCGGATTATATTTACTACTGCAAAACGACACAGTTTTGTGTTGGAGGGAAATTGGCTCCAAGAAGTTGTTGCTTTAATATAATGATGATGATGATGATAGAAGATTTTTTAAAATATAAATATTGGGCATATGTTTTGCACATGGTCGCATAGAAAAGACTAGTATGTATAATAAGAACAAGATAACTTGCTCAATGAACACTTTGGATATTATGTGGGGTGTTACCTACATTGCATGAAGGTGGCTCGGACACAATCTTGTACACAATATCATGCCGTGTTAGCCCAGGTATAGTAGCGTGTGGGTTGTGTCTAGACCAGTGTTAGCTCAAACCAACCTAACTCGTATTGTCATTTTCAATCATGAGTATTCTAGTGTGATTTTTCTCTTCACCCAAAAATAATGCATTCATATGTTATTTTTAACAAGAACATACACTTGCTAATCAAATATACAAAATATGAGCTAAATCACACTTTCGTTACTCAAAAAACACATGTCAAGATTTTATGGTCTAGTGGCACCCAGTTGCACTTTCATATGAAAGGGGTGAGTTCGAGTCCTAATGAAGGTGATATTGACAAATAGAAAGTACTCAGAAAAAAAAAAGAGATAAAAACACATTTATTTTGTAAAATTTTGGTAACTTAACCTAGAGAGGCAAATTATTCTGTAGACTCGAGACCACATTGCAAGGTGAACAATTTACTTACTGAATATGTTCACATCAATTGATATTGTAAGTTAAATTCGAGTCCATGGTATAACTATTGACCTAAAGATTACACATATTTCTATGGAGCCCCTTAATTTATTCTGAAATTACAATCTAACGCTCTAACTTAAAGAGTTCAGGACTTGTGATAAATCCAAGAAAAAGCAGCCCGACCCGTTTACCAAACCTCCGGCATTAACGAACAAATCCGATAAATCCTCAACCTGACCCCATCGCGATTCGCGAAGAGAATTCCAGAAGAGGGCAAATTTGTTGAAGAAGAAGAAGAAGAAGAAGAAGACGAAGGCGGAGAGATTTGACTGACTATACGTACATACAGTTGTACATATTGGTACAGACAGAGCGGAAGAGGAAGAGCATAATCGGAGAAGGATAATTGACGGTGAGCTCAATTCAGGTCGTCGGGTTCACTACGGAGATGAACGGCGGCCCATCTGGATTCAGTACGCACCTCTCGATCTCAATCACATCTTTTTCATCTGGTTTCGTAATGCATAAGCACTTATGATTATGATTTCCTAATTGCTGCTTTTGTTTAATGGTTGTTACTGTGTAATAGACAATGCGCCGGTGACGAGAGCGTTGGTCATTGCGTGTGCTCTCTTCACAATCGTCTTTGGGATTCAAGGCCGTTCCAGCAACCTCGGATGGTCTTATCAGGTTATTTTCTGCTCTTTCAATTCGTTCGTCTCTGTATCTTATCAATGTTGTATGAGATCATCCTAATGTACTTACCATTTTTGCATTTGATGAAAAACCGGGGTTTTGGTACTGTATTCTGGAAAAAGGGCTAGGATTTTGAGTTGTTATAGTGTTGTGTTAGCTTAAATTGGGTTTTATGAATTTGACAGATTCAGGTTTTCTGCCTGGTATTGCCATTATAGATTATGGAAATATAAAATTGTGCTGTAATTTGAGCTAGCTTCAATTGTGTACTTTCTTTTACATTCCCAAGTTATAAATTTAAGGCCATTTCTTTTTGAGATTCTGTAGCATCACTTACAAGCTTTCCTTTTCTTTTTGGTTATGGTTATCATTTTTAGTTTATGATTTGTAGCAGTGTTTGAAATTTGAATAGCTCTAAGGGAAAGTTGATGCATATGTCTTTAATTCCATATAAAAGAATGACAGAGAATGACAAACCTTGTGTTTTTATTGAGCTACATACCATAGAAATGTGTATATTTTTCAATAGAGATGTGTTATTTACTTATCATTTCTTATGTGACAGGATATCTTCAAGAAACTTCAACTCTGGAAGCTAATTGTATCTGTATTTGCCTTTTCATCTACCCCAGAACTGATATTTGGAGCATATCTGCTCTACTACTTCCGTGTCTTTGAAAGGCAAATTGGTTCGAATAAGTATTCTGTAAGTGTTACTTGAGACTTAGTCATCTTATTAATTCTTTAGAATGCTGAGTATGACTGCAAAAGTGTATTAGTTGATTTCACATCTTAAGTATATTGATGTTTAAACACAATAACTAAAATTTATTTTCTCTTCAAAAAAAAAAAAACACAATAACTAAAACCAATATTTTTAATGGGAGAGAAATATATCCATTATCCTTCCATCAGTCATTTACCTGTCTCAGATGATTGTTACTGGGTTAATTGTCTGAATGTAAGGCAGTTGAATTCAGTGACTAAAGATGAAAAAAACACAGGAAAAATATAAGAGAAGATATTGCACCCTCTAAATATGTAATCCCTTGTTGTAGAAGGAATCTAACAAGGCCAATGCATTTGTCAATCCATTAATCACTTGTTAATAGGAAGAAATAAAAGAGTTTTAAGCTAATCCTCTTTATTCCCTCGACAGAAGAGATCATTTGCAGATTTGCTACACTTAAACACATTAATCAGATGAAAAAAGGAAAAAAATGGAAATTGTTCAACAAATGGACTCCTTGATGTGGCTGCTTTAGTTGTTTTGTATATTTTTTTTGAAAGATAATATAAAGAGAATCACAAGATTTTTACTAATGAACAAACATTTCTATCACCTCTTTTTGTTAGAAGCTTGTATTAAATGGTAATAGATCTCCTTTCTAAGAAATGGTGGTATCTGGTTTATTGGAAATTAATTTTAGCGCTGATATATGATGTGAATACTATGGAAGTAAATGGTTGAGATAATATTGTGGCAAATTTAGAGATATAATTTAACCCATTTGTTCTTTTTTATTTTTTTTTGAAAAACCCATTTGTTCTTTGTTCTTTGCTTTTTATTTCTTATTTTCTTTCTACTTTCTTATGGAGAAAGAAGGCAGCGGGAAGAGGGCTGGGTGTGTGTGTTGGGGAGGGGGCTGGGGAATTCATATCTGCATGCGTCTTGACTTTCTGCATCTTGCTCCCTTGTTTTTATTTTGATAGGTGTATCTCTTTTTTGCAGGTCTTCATCCTATTCTCTGTTATAGTTTCTTTACTACTAGAGACCATTGCATTAAAACTTCTTAAAGGTAGTGCTTGATAATTCCTATTATACTAAGAATTGGTATCCCAACTTTGAGATTTGAACCGATATAGATTTTTGTAATTTCATATCTGAGTGCCAAATCACTTGGATAAAAGAAATTGTTAGATTTTTTGCTTCCATAACCAGTCAATTGTAAATACTTGGTAACTGAATGTCAGCATTGTGTCTTAAGAAAATACAAGAATGGAAAAAACAGTTTTGTACCAAAATATTAATAAATAAATAGATAAAAGAACACTAAGAAAGGCCATAACTGTAATTAATTAGGCTTCAGCAGTTCAGCCTTTTGAATTTTGAATCAAAGAGCTTATTTGAAGAGATGGGCATTATATCATGGAAAGATCATATTAAAAAATTGTTGTTTAGGGGTGAAATTAGTGACTACTCTACCTATCTTGCATATTTGTTAGGGGATTTAGTGTGAATTTATTTCACTTAAACATTCCACTGTCCTAGCTTATATCAGAAGAGAATATTTGTTTCACGAATTTTACACCTCTCTCTCTCTCTCTCTCTCCCCCCCCCCCCCCCCCCCCCCCCCCCCCCCCCCC
>NC_044920.1:567568-630288 GCF_003576645.1 Ipomoea triloba | reverse complement strand
TTTTTTTTTTTTTTTTTTTTTTTTTTTTTTTTTTTTTTTTTTTTTTTTTTTTTTTTTTTTTTTTTTTTTTTTTTTTTTTTTTTTTTTTTTTTTTTCTTTCTGACTTTCTGAAGTTTGTAGGAAAAATTTTTCCATGTTGCCTTTCCTCTTTTTTATGTTATCAGTACTCTGAATTTTTGTTTTTGCAGCTTCTTTTTTCATCTTGGAAAAGGTCTATTCTGCCGGGCCTCTGTGGAATTCTTGCTGGTTGCTTGTATCGTATGAATGTTTTCCGCATTCGGAGGGTCAAGGTTTTGCCTCTTCTCTCTCTCCCTCTGTTTGAATTTATCTCTACACTGAACTAAACCCATCAACAATGTGTGTGTGTGTGTATTTTTTTTGGGTTGGAATATATAATGTGCATCATGGTGTGGGGAAAATGTATATTTTGTCTGAGTTGGTGGCTTGTACAAATGTTCTGATTTCTAAATGGCTAGCATGCCAATTTCTTCCATCTTGGCCTCTTCCTCTTTCACAAAGTTAGCTTGTAATAGGTTTTAATTCTAAGCCTGAACTTATTCATGCAGTGCAAACATAAATCTCTACATTTTGTATTTGGTAGACTTTTTCCTAAATTTTATACTTTATGTGAGACAAAGGTTGCACTCGTTTGATGAATTTAATTTTGTTTTCCTCTTTACAAACATTGCTTCTTATGAATGATCTTCATCCAGTAATTCATTTTATGCTTATTGTGTATATATATTTTCTGTTTACAGTTTCCAGATTTTATTGCTTCCTTCTTCTCCCGACTTTCCTGGCCATCCACAGGGAGCACATCATCTCCAGCACCAAGGAATGCTTTGGGAAATGTGCCATCATATGCAAGTCGCCAAGTTGAGGTAAGTATTGTCTTTGTTGCCAACTATGGGAGCTTTGGTTATTGTGTATTAATTTTTTATTTTATTTTATGGTCGTCACCTAAGGAAGCATTGCCTAGAATTGTCATGGCCATTTGGGAAAAAATGTCTTAGTTTTCTTGATTTCATCTATCCTTGAAAAATGTAGTCCATCAGGACATCCAGTATTCTTGGATGGGCCTGAACAGGAATGCAGTAAAATAATAGGTGAAGTTAGCATGTAACTCCAGAACTTAGATAATAGCAATTGTGAAGCACTTATCTATTCTTGTTGACCTGTCTGGCCTGGAAGGGCATACAAATGCCTCATTGGACAAGCTGGCCAATAAGACTAGTATGTCCTCCTTCATAGAAGGATTCTTTTGGTGCTCAAGGCCACTGGAAGTGCCTTCTTTTAGCAACTCTCTCTGCCTGAACTTGCTAATTTTTATTGATCTTGAAGATATGGTTGAATCTGGTACCATTTGTGTTGTTATAATGTAGTCTAGTGCCATTTCAGAGTTTAACTAGTTTTTCAGTTGTGTTCTTACCTACTAGTACTTCCTGTGTTTTGCTTCAGGGAAACTATGCTGCTCCTTTGTCTTCCGCCGTAGAGCCACCTGAGGAATCAATTACCATGCTAGTATCGATGGGCTTTGACAGAAACTCGGCTAGGCAGGCACTCATCCGTGCTAGAAATGACGTTAATGCTGCTACAAACATCCTTCTTGAATCACAGTGACAGCAAGTGGATTTGATATTTTTGCTTGGAGTAGGAAGGCAGGAGGATTTGGACTGTGGATACAGAGAATTTGCATAAAAAAGATCCAGCCAGCTCTTTAACAGCACATTACTACACCTCCAAAGATCTAGTCAAGCCACAAGGCTTTTGTCTTTGATTTTGTGTAACCTCGGCATTCGGTATTTAAGCACTAGTCATCAAACTAAAGACCACTCGTTTAATGGCGCAGATGATGAGTTATTCATTTTCCCAAACATTTAAAGATTTGTGAAATATTAGGGTATGCATTGATAAGCAATTAGACACTTCACTTTATTGTGTCAGACTGGAATGCTATTAGGCTTGTAAAGATGACATTTTGCATTTTCTGTTCAGATTCTAAAATTATGTTGATAATTTCACCATGTTTTCACTCACATTCTCCATATCATCATCAGACATTACCTAATCCCCACCATGAAGGGCAAACTAATCAACTATACATATTTCTACTGTACATTCTCTCCAAAATATGCAATCAATTTCCTCTGCTGCCCATCTTAACATCTTTCAAAAATCCTGTAAAGCTTCTCCAGTGAAGCAACCTATTAAAAAGGGAGAAATGACACTGCTTTAGAGCACAAATAGACAAGAAACCTGCTTTTGACAATATTATTGCGACAGTGGAGTTTAAAGTTCTCATACATATTGTCTTCATCCAATGAAACAAATTTGTGAAAGGTATTCATGCATCTAACTGCCAATATACTCCAGTTTCAAAATTAGAGATTGGAATATGGAGAGATATATTCTTACTACCGCAAGAATGACGGTGAACAAGAAAATGAATCTTTTTTATTTTAATTGTGTTTGTGATGGAGAAGGTGCTCTAGAATAAGGACTTGGTAACAAATATTGAGAAAACAATAAGCTCAAGGTTAAATACCTGAACAAAAGTTCCATTTGTAGCCATTGCATTTGGGGGCTTGAAGAAGAGTCTGAGAGAAGGAAACAAAACATGCTGAATTGACCATTCACGCTGTGCCCATGCATTCTCAGCCTCTGATAGTAAATCATTTTCATATTCATCCTCCGTTGTGTCATTTCCTGTTAGAATAATAGCAAGCAGAGCAGTTTTCAGTTCCTTCAAAGGCTCTGTTTGGCTCTTTGCCATGCTGAACCTCAGAGTTATCCAATCCAGATCAATGGATGTTATTTTATTGGGATTGGATGGGGTTGGGTGGGGAGGGGGATTGGAAAGTAGGGATTTTTTTTTTATTTTTTATTTTTGTAAATATATTGATTACTGAAGAAAATAAATTGATTCAAACTACCATGCGACTCTAGCAATAAGAGGCTGGTAGCCAAAAATACAACAGGGAATACACTTTGCTTATATTTGCCTCACAGTTTTCTATGGAATTTTTTCCTCATAAGAACACATACCAGTAGTTTTCGAGGAGTTACCTTGCCCATTAATACTGCTTGAACTTGTCCCCTTCTTGTAGAATTGCGAGCCATCGCCTGAGGGATTGGGTAGCAAAGGAGTATGCATGGCATAGAAGTTGGCAAGAGCAGCAGAAATTGATTGAAAACAATTCTTTTCATCCTCCCAGTCAATCTACCAAAGTGAAGAAAATTTAAAATACATCAATAGTAATATGAAGATAGGTTGGACATCCAATTTAGGAGTAATAGTGTTCAGGATAACAATGCCAAGAAAGCATATTTTGGCTCTTCTTATTCTGAACATGCCAATAAATAAATAATTATTGTAACAACAAATCTGATTTGTGCACTAGTAGTCTAGAATGGAACAAAAGAATTTACAAAGAAGGAAGCAAGAAACCTACATCATTGCCCAGACAAAGCACAAACTCTGGGACACGGTCCATGTCAGGCGTGTACTGATCCAGTATGACAGGAAGTCTGGACAGGTTACCATTTGAATCAATATAGATGCTAAAATACTCCTCAAGCATCTCAGCCTTTTGCTTGAGCAGACTTGTATTCATCTAAAAACAGCAAAGGAAGACCACTGTAAAAACTACATCACAGATTCATAAGAAATCTTATTATAACAAAAAGTTGGTAAAATATTAAGATGCAAACATATAAACAAGCACAAGTCCAAAGAGAAACTAGAGTTGCATCAAAACTTTTGCTTGCAATATTTGCAGCTTCAAGAGGTATGTATGAGTGAAAGACAAACAATACCCAATGCCCTATGCACACTTGGTGAGCATTGGAGGGGCGAACATAGTTATCCAGCCTATCTAACATTAAACTTCCCCAATTTATATCAGCATGAAAATACTAATAAAATTATAAGTAAATATGATTTACTGCAAGAATTAAACCAGGAAAGTTGAATTTCCAACTCTCAGATTAATAGGGTGAAAACAAGCAAAAAATAGTTATATATATGTGGTGACATCTTCAAGGGTTCAATGTTTGCTTTTTATTTATTTATTTTTTAATTTTTATTTTAATTTCTTTGGGAGGAAGGGGGGTAAGAATTGAGATGAAAGTTACATCAGCAATCTTTTCTTTCAGGTCATCATTTTCATTGTCATCTGCAGCCACATCTTCTTCTTTCAGAGCAAGCATTAGCAACTCTGATAATGGGGCTGGCTCACTTAATTGGATGGCATTAAAATGTGCAAACCGCCGCAAAACTTGCTGGTACATGAGCTCTTTGCTGTGAAGCATCAAACAGAAGGAAATATTATCAAATCAAATTTTTTCAGTAAATCCAATGGAATGGAAAAAGCAAGCAGAAAAGAAATTATTAAATTCATATTCTCAATATAGTATACAAGAGCAGAATGTTTAAACATAACTAGTGTCATATTACTAGTAAAGTTAAACTCAGTTTACAGGTATTCAGCTACTTGACATTACAACTTAGATAGAACTCATCAAAGAATAAAGGGAAAATAGCATATAAATCAGTAGTAGAACCATTTCCCCTTCTTGGCTTCTTGCTATACAAATATAAACAATGCATGGCTTCAGATCTTGTATAAGAATTAAACTGCAGTTCTGATACATTTCTAAATACTGATCATTGTTCTTGACAATAAAAAATGATGCCACAAGTATTTGTATCTTCTAATCTGTTAACCATTTAGCACAGGGTTCTATAGAATTGTCAACATATGCAATTACAGATGGCTGCACAAGCACTTGCTTTATAGGACCTTCTTGATTAGAATGTTCTTGCAAATCAATGCTCTCCAGTTTTCAAGGAGTTATTTTTAAAAATTTATGCCATGATTAATTTTGAAAATTTGAAGTAGGCCTTAGAAATGAGCTGGAAACACTCAACATTCAGCTTCGCAATGCAACACAAAATAATGGGCCTATAATTCTGAACATCCACAATGAATTATCCCTCAGAAACAAAAAGGACTGTCACAATGGCTAGATAGAGAAAATAAGAGCGAGAAGAATGAGCCAACACTCTAGTAGCCCATCTGGTGAAATGTCGCTTTCACATGGGATCAGCAATTGACAGTTTCATTACAACTCCAATTATTGTTGATGTGGGATAAGTGAAGCATTAGAGATAACTAGAGAGAAGGGATTTATTGACTTCGTTAAGATAGAAATAGAGAAAAATCTACTATATATTAATGCCTATATAGGGTCCTTTGTTTATATGAGATTATGAATGGTCCACTACACCACTACTAAATACCCAATGTCAGACTAAGTTATATTCTAACACCCCATCAAGTTGGAGCATATAATACTCTAACTTGTTAGAAAAATATCACCTTGCTCCACTATGCCACTCAAACGCAGTAAATAAATCAGTAAAATAGTATGCATCATCATACCCAATTAAGGAAACCTCTATAGATTGAGACAATGGTACTCAATGCTTTCCTCCCTTCCCAATTACAAAGTCACATACTCACATATTCACACCTGCAAAATGCTTGTGTTTATTTAATTTGACTAAAAGAATTACCTCAAGTTAATTACATTTGCAAGATAAAGGTGAGTATTGTGTTGAAGCAGAGCAAAAACATCATCCGCCATCCCAATGTATGTGCAGCCCCTTACAGTGTCCAGCAAACCTACGAGGATACAGAATTTTAAATTGGTAGAAATCAAAGGCTGATTTGATCATCAGTATGGTTTAATATATTGGCACATACCAGAATGACAGGTAGAATCAATCTCATTAATGAGCTCTTGAATGCTAGTAAGATCAGCAGTCTCCTTAGGGTTTCTCCTTTGTCTGATAGAAGACCTACAATGCCAGTTCTTTACATAAGGATATGCCATGAGTGGCTACAGCAAAGTCACTAAAGTTCACATTTATGTCTCTCTCTCTCTTTATAATCATCTAAAATTTACTTGTTAAGTCAAGTTGATATATGCATGAATATATACATGCACAGAAGATTAATTCTACCTCACAGAAGTCAAGCAAGAACTTCTTTCTGTATTATTAGAAGGCTTGATTTGCAAGTACGCATGCAACCTTCCGGCAGGATCCAGTGAATCTGTCCTTATCATTTTATGAACTGGAGTTTTTTGTGATTTTATCACTGTAACAGGCAAGATTAGCTAATTGGATTATAACAAAGATAAAATCTAAAAAGTCAGAACAATTCTACACATCAGATCAAGTACATTTCTCCATAATTCAAGGATAAATTGGGAATATATCCACTATACCAGATTTGGAGGGATCTTTTTGTGAATCTTGGTTCGTAGCCAAAGGACTAGATGAAGAAGGATCCATTGTCTGCACCATATTAGAAATAGAGCATAATGTTAGAAAAAGAAAAAGATGGCATGCAGAGTATGACTCATAATGAAACATGCAAGGATTTAGGATTAACTTCAGGAATAAATGAAGATCCAAAAGTATAAAGTTTATTCTGAATAAGTGACTATGCTCTCAGAAATGTAATGTCCACAAAAGTACACATAAAAAAACTACCATGCATCATTGCACACTGTGCTCTGTGTTGTGAGAGCAATATTTACCTTGAATGAGTTGGGTTTTCACTTTGGATAAACTACTGTTTTATTTTCAATTCTTAAAATAATGGTCACTTCTTTAAAAAAAATAGCGTTCACTTAGAATGCACTAATGTCCGCATACAGTGATCACTTTTGATGAACTAATGTTTCACTTGAAATTGATATTTCACTTTTGATTTTGCATTGGCACATGGTACTATGGTAGTTCTACTGTAAAGCAGGAGAGTATTTTCACATTCAAGATCATGGATCAATATCAATATCACATGTTACTTTCCAAAAGATTTCTTATGATTACCTGCTCTTGGAATATCCTTGACTCATTGGAACTTCTCAGCTTCAATTCCACCACAGATTGTATCTTCTCAATAATAACCTCTTGGTTCAAAAGGCTAACCTGTTTATTAAACACAACACTCAACACTCCTAAAGTATAAAACTTATTATATAAAACATAAATAATAGCAATTCTTAAATCTGAGAGAGAAAATTTTGAAGGGAAAGAAATGGGAAACAGAGGTGGGAGTAGACCTTCCCACGAGCATCACTTAAAGAAACTAACAGCACAATCATCAATACCTCTCTCTTTGTGGGGTGTACATTCACATCAACATGCTCAGGGGGTAAAGTGATTGACATATACACAAATGGTTTTGATGCTTTAGGCAATGTTGCACCATAAACTATTTCAATTGCCCTCTTGAGAGCACCACAATCTACAAGTCTGTCTGGAAAAGAAAATAAAGAAACGAAAGATCTTCTTTAGGAAAAAAATATAGTAGAGAAACAGTCTAGACTTCATAGACCATTCAATTTAACAAAACATGAGCAGGAAAATTGAAAAAAAAACAAAAAAAAAAAGGCCATTGAGCTCCACTCTTTGGCCAAGAAAAAAAAAAAAAACAAAAGAATGATTGTTTAGCTTAATAAGAGTGAAAATAGCAGTGAAAAACATGAGATAGGGTGCTAAGTAAAAGAATATGAATATCTACCAATAGCAAACCATCAAATGTATAAAACGTATGTTGTATTGTTATGTAAGTCATAATACCCATTTTAAAATGTCCACGTGCAAAAAGAAACAAGAAAGGACAATCTTTTCTTAAGTGGTCATGTTTAACAGTTACAAACAGATTATAAAATTGGTATAAAAGCTTCAAGAAACCAATTATTATCTTCAATGATCAGAATAATAGTGCATACCATTGATGAAAAGCACCATGGTAATCTTCTTTGCAATGTAATTAGCATTGGAAATGAATCCATCCATCTCAAAAACTGAATTTGATGGATCATTATCAGAAACATCAATTTTGACCAGATTTCGTGCAACTGACACACCATAAACTGATCGTATTGCGTCAAGTCTTGAGGGTGTTGCAACTGAGTGAACATCAGCTCTCGCAGCTCCGTGCTGCATCAAAGTAATGTAACAATGAGCCAGTGTTACACCGTGCTTAAAAAGCAGAAAAAGGGCTAAGGTAAAGAGTGATAATAGCCATAATTACCCAAAAGAACACCAACCTTTCTGCAAGAGAAGCTCACATCTGTATGATGAATGGCAAACCTACTAATGAGGTCCACAATTTTTGGATAGTCATCAGCAGAGTTCTGAAGCGTTTTCCTCCGAGCAGCCATATTATAAAATAAGTTTTCAATCTGAGGAAAAACAAGGAAAAATTATCATAATGTATATATGACATATAAATAAATAAACAAATATATATATATATATATATATATATATATATATATATATATATATATATATATATGTATGTATATTGAATGTGTTATAAAAAATAACTATAGGCAAAACGCACAAGTGCATAACTATAGTTGCCTAGTTAGACTAAGGCTTAGTTGAGCTGACTGCTGAGAACGACAGAAAGAGTTACTGCAGTTCCTGATTTAGGGTGGAGCTTCCATAATGTGAACCAACTCCTCTTCAAAAGTTAAATTGAAAGGAGAAATGGCCATTAGTCAACATTATTGGAAATTTCTCTTGTACTCTATTTGTTTAAAACATATATATGCATATACATATGTATTAAGTTCTTTAAATCTCTCCACATCATTAAAACTGATTCTCGGGGCCTAAATAAACTACATCTAGTCAAGAATGAAACTTCAAGAGAGGATCTGGCAGAGGAATGCTGAGATGTCAAAATCATACCATTATTTGAGTACCCTTTACAGCTGCACATGCTTTTGGTTCATCTTCCATTACACCATCTCTATATGTTGCCCTAAAAGTCAACTAAAATACATAAGTTGATAAATATTATACATCAGGAAAACTAAACGATAGAAAATCACTACTGCCATCAGAACTAAAGGATTTAGAGTAATCAACAAGAAAAGAGGTCAGACAAATAGAACAATTACAGAAAAGCCACATTCTATCATACTACAGTCCTTTATGACAACAGAAATCCTGAAGAGAAAATTTTACGGATACAAGTATGGAGCCTGGGAACAAAATGAAAGAATTTATACAAGTATCTAGTGAATAAACTTTTAGCTGGTTAATAAACTCCTGATATTCCTGAAAACTATTAGCAGTAGTACCTGTAACCATGCAACTGACCCGTGGTAATGGTGGTAACTGTTACATGACCTACATAGGTCATGCTAGCCAATGCCTCTCCTCTGAACCCCATCGATTTGATCGATTGCAAATCCTCAAACTTACTCAACTTGGATGTTGTATGTCTCTCACATAATATTGGCATATCCTCTTTCTAGAGACAAACACAAGAATAAGAAAATTCAATATCAGAAAGGGGAAATTGGGTAAATTTCACGAATTGATAACATACATCAGTTACCGTAAACACAGATAGAACACTTGCAAGTTAGTCCTTCAAATTTTCAGCTTCTATTTACACATTATATTGGCCAGAAGCTCAGGTTATTTACAGAACAGAATAAATGCTAAAACTAAAAGAAATTACTCATGAATTCTCGTATCCGAGAGCTACTTTCTCCGAGTTCTTTCATTATATCCGCGAAAGCTATTCATTACACGCTACATTTTAAAGCAAGCCAGGGAAGGTGAGGGCATACGCGAATGCCGTGGCCATCATCGGAGACTTGGATGAGTTTGAGGCCGCCGTCTTTGACAACGACGGAGATTGAGGTGGAGCCAGCGTCGAGGCTGTTCTCCACAAGCTCTTTCACGGCGGAGACCGGTCGCTGGATGACCTCTCCAGCGGCGATTCTGTTCACCACAGACTGGTCGAGGCGGAGAATCGGAGGCGGGTCCTTGGAATTCGAAGGTGGAATTTGGTCGTCCTCTACTTCCATTTCCGTGTCTACTTCAGTAGAAGGTAGCTCCGGTTGAGCTTCCATGGCGTCGGAACCGTACTGTCTTCGTTGTTAGTTACAGTGGAAGGGTTTTTACTGATGTGTTGGCGCCAAATAAGAGAGAAGAAAATACAGGAAAATAATATTGGGCCTTTGGGCCTATTGTTGATGCAGTGAAATGGTCAATCCTAAACTGCTTAGCCCAATAAGAAAACAATGAATAATAAATAAATAAATAACATCATAAAATTTTAGAGGGATGTTTCAGTAAAGACGGTTAATTGTTAAATAATGTGGACTATAGTATTACTATACATATTTATTTTTAATGTAATACATGTTTATATTTAGTTGTTATTTGTTAGATCACGAAGTGTTCTAAGTATGCGTCAACTGGCGAACACCCTCATTAATTGTTTTTTTTTTCTTTTTCCCTACCTTTTTTTACTACTTAGATTCTTAAAACTTGTGCAAAATCTTGGATTATTGAGGATGCTCCGGTCATCATACCATTTATGCCCCATGTTTCCTAAGTCATTGTCCAAGGTGTCATACCATTATGCCTCATAATAGTTATTATAGCCGTGTGGGCCATAGTTCAAAAATGATGTCGTTTCGCGTAAATTTATTTTTTCACGTAACCCGCTGCAATATATATATACATTTTCATTACATGAAACGTTGTAATGATCAAAATAGCATGGTGGAGTTATCCAATCGAGAAGAGTCTAGAGTACGAGGTTAGTGCTTGAATTAGGGCATCCTCAATTATTATTATTATTATTATTATTATTATTATTATTATTATTATTTTTGCGGGGGAGGCGGGTGAGGTGTTTGAGGTGCCAATTAGGAGAGAGATGAAAGAGAGAAGAAGGAAAAAGAGAGAAAAAAAGAATAAAAAGCAAGTTTGACGCGAAAAAATAGAGTAGCGGACGCGCACTACACGCGCCCGACTAGGTGCAATTTTTGCAGCCCAGGCACGCCGCTACACCTCTCCTTACCCTTTTCTCTCTCCTAGCAGGCCCCACAAAAATCGTTCTTGGTAAATTATTGCATGGACCATGGTCCACATAGCTATGTGGACCAAAAATAAAAAGTACATTATTTTTGTACTGAAGGTACATTATTTTTGTACTGTAGGTACATAAAAAGTACATTATACAAAAATAATGTACTTTTTATTTTTAGTCCACACAATAATGATTGATCATTCTTATAGGAAGATCCCAACTTTTCTCTCTTCTCCTCTACATAAGTCATGTTTTTCCTTTAAAATTATGAAAAATCACTATTGTGATTGATCTTAGGGGGCGTTTGGTTCAGGGGATCTAACATTACCTTGGTAATCTGAGGAAGGTAATATTAGATTACCATGTTTGGTTTAGGTAATGTGAGATGCTAAGTAATATAAGATGACTGCCACATAGGAAATGAGGGTATGTTTGAGGTGAAGTGATTACCAAGTTTTTGTTAGGTAATGTGAGATTACTTTTTAATATTTCAAAATTGCCCTCAAGTATCCTTCTTTTAGGCAAATTATGCTGTGGACCCAGGTCCACCTTGCAAGGTGGACTTGGGTCTAAAACTACGTCCTTTTTTTTTTTTAAGTAAACATATTGCTGAATATAGAGTTGTCCAAAAATGTGTGAATGTAGAGGTTTCAAAGTGTGAATGTAGAGTATAGAAATCGTGAATGTAGATTTATGATTGTGTGAATGTAGAGTTGCCCAGAAATGTGTGAATATGAAGGTTTCAAATTGTGAATATGGAGTATAGAAATCGTGAATGTAGAGTTATGCATGTGTGAATCTGTAATAGAGTTAAGAAGTTCTAGCAACTTGTAGCCTTGTAATGTGTAAATGTGGAGTATAGAACCTGTGAATATAGAGTTTTGAATGTGTGAATGCATAACAGTGATAATATACTTACTAAACATATAATCCTATAATGTGTAAATGTGGAGTTTACAAATTGTGAATGTAAAGTATAGTGTATGTGAATATAATGTATAGTATATATGAATGTAGACCCAAGTTCACCTTGCAAGGTGGACCTGGGTCCACGGCATAACAACCCCTTCTTTTATTCATCTGCTGAAATTGCATTGATTTTAATTGCTGTTGTGGTCTAAGTTGCTGGTCATGGTCGAATGGTTGGTTGATGAAAATTGGGCTATTATATGACTGAAGGCAAGAATTAAAAAGNTATAACCTAAAACATAACCTTCAACCAAACAAATTAATATTATATTCCTACAACTTTAACCAAAAACATCAGGTAATCTTACATTCCCATAATCTCACATTACCTTCTTGCAGGTAATCCTATTACCTGAGGTAATCTAAGATTCCGTGAACCAAACGACCCCTTAGTATCTGATCTACTACAGTACTACCTACCAGAAATAAAATTAATTTCCAGCTACCTTATTGATAGCGTTAATGTAAACGGGGTCTACGATTACGCTACGAATACGTGTGCTACGGGTGGTGAAGGATGTCGCTCGGTGGGTCACCGGTCGACGACTGAACGGTTCGAAGCTATATCGCTCTACGAGTGACGAACAGTAATAAAAAGTAAGCAAGAGAAAGATGATGATCAAATCGCAAGTGTATTAGTCTAGTACTGATGAGTTCTCCCTCCCCCAAATGAGGGGTGTGATCCCCCTATTTATACTAAGCAGGTCACGTGAGTACTCAACGGATGACATGCGGATGGTCTGACGTGTCATGTCGGCATTGGTCACCTTGAACAGTCGCTCTGCAGGATCTCCGTGACGTGCTCGAGGTGGCAGAGCAATTACTCACAAAATGCCATCACTTGTCGCCTCGAGCATTGCAAACGATTAGAATCTTCGGGGAGCTCAAATGATTCCTATAATTCGGAATCTCCTAGCTCCTTAGTAGGCTGCCCGTAGGGTGGCAATAAGTCGCCCGTAGGATGATAATAGGCCGACCGAGTGGTTGTTGACGGAGTGTAGAGTGGTTGATGCGGACCGACCGAGTGGTTGTCGACGGAGTGTAGAGTGGTGGATGCGGACCGACCGAGTGGTTGTCGACGGAGTGTAGAGTGGTGGATGCGGACCGACCGAGTGGATGTCGACGGAATGTAGAGTGGTCGATGCGGACCGACCGAGTGGTTGTCAAGTAGGGTGGCAAAGTGCGCGCGTAGTCCAATTGCGTATTTACCCATCACGAGTCCCCCACTTCTTGAATCCGCGAGAATTGTCGGGTTTGAGAAGTGAAAATGTTTTCTCGCCATCTTCTTCGGTCGGCTACATCATGGACAATCTTCTCTCATGTCGGTCTACAATTTCCTTCTCCATGCAACATGCCATCTTTGGGTTTCCATAAGCTAGAGCAATCCATATTTTTTTTTAAGCCCATTACTTCACTAAGGCCCATCATTTTTCAAGGCCCATTGTTTTCTCTATAAATACCCTTCTCCCTTCTCATTTTTTTCACTTCAAGCCCCCTTGCACATCTTCAAGCACACCAACTACCAACTTGAGCTACTCTAACCAAGTAAGTTTTTTTTTTTTTTTTTTTTTTTTTTTTTTTTTTTTTTTAAACTTGGTTCCCAAAGATAAAAAACATACTACTTGTTGATATTGACGGTTTACCGTTGTTGTTGATTTGCTCGCATCCTTACTTGTGTAGCATGTCGCAAGATGATAGCCAAAACGTTTTTGCCCATGATTATGATGATTTGATTGAGGATGAATTTTGTGTGTCCGAGGGTGGGTCACCGAATCGTTCTGACGATGCTCAACAAGTGAGGGCTCGTCCTGTCGCCCCCACACAATCTGTCCCTTCACAAATTCTTTTGAAGAAAAGGAAAATCCAAACGGACGACTCCACTTCGAGCAAGGTGAAAGAAACCTCGACGAGCAAAAGTATCACGCCAAGTGGTGATTACGTCGAGTTGGATCCCAAAGGAGCTTTTGCCACTCCGGTTGAAATATCTCCCAAGGAGGAGGAGCAACTTGCAGATTTGATTGGAGAAGGGATCCGTTACGAGGTTGACCGACGCCTGACTAACATCGTTTCTTGTCATTACAAGAAATGGATAGGTGTCCATCTGGATTCGCTGAAAGCTGGTATGCGTATCCCCCTTGATCCTTTCCTTGTTGATTTTGTGAATTATTATGGCATAGTTCCAAGCCAAGTGGCGCCAAATGGTCATCGTATACTTGCGTGCTTCCCTCAAATTTGTGCACGTCATCAAGTTCCTTGCACGATCGATTTGTTCAACTTCCTCCATCTTGTAAAGACTATGGGGAAGAATTGCCACCCCAGCTTCGTGATCATTCAATGTCGCGGGTTGTTTGGAAAAGTTTCTGGTCTGCCTGATAACAACCGTAAGTGGAGGGGGAAGTTTCTTCGAGTGTTTTTGAAAGACGGGGTGCCTTTCAAAAATGAGTGGTCTCATCGAATGCGCAAGTGCGTGCTACCACCTGAGACTTTAGAGATCAAGGATGCAGTCGAGAAGATTTCATCGGAGTGCTATTCTTGGGATAATTATCACTCTCCAGAGGCATTGGCTGCAGCTCATCTACCCCCTCCGATGTATGGGGTTCAACGTCAGGTTGTCCCAGATGGTGAGTTGGACGTGTGACATTATGCAATCTGCTTTGTTATTGCCTTTGATTCCTCACTTGTTTTGTTACTTATCTTGCAGGTCATCTAGCAATGGACCTTGACCCTGACCTTGAGGAATTTGTAGGTGCTGGGGGGAAGTCGTCATTCGGTATTGATCAGTCTCAATCATCGAAGATCACTCTGAAAAGGAAGTCCGCACCATCTGACCACCACGAGACCGACCAGTTACCCATTGGACCCCCTCCGTCTAGTTCTTCTATCGCTCCAGTTCCTTCTACGTCATTGGGCAAGCGTCCTCTAGGTGAGGTTGAGGTTGAAACTAAGGTTCCTGGTAGTACACTCGCAACCAATCGTGAGATGCCTCGACTTGCGGAAGAGGGACCCCCTCACGTACGTGCACTCGTTCGTGGGACGGCTGATCTACCAAAAATGTTCAACCTACTGTCCGAGCTAGGCCCCCCACCTGCGAGTGTCGTCAGTGATACCAATGAAGAGGTCGCCGCAAAGATGGCCCAACACTTATCCTACGTACGTATTTCTCCTCTGATTGTCAATCGTTCTGGCTCTCTACATCCTCTTTTTTTTTTTTATTTGTGCGTGATCGTGTGGCAGGTTGCAAACACAAGCACCGAGCTATTCATGCGGTGTCAACTATATGCCATGAAGCGGGAAGAAGAGTCACAAGCATTTAAAGCCACGATGAGGGATTTGGAAAACCAACTTGAGTCTTATCGCGCGCGGGTGGCCCAGTTGGAGGAATCTTTAAAGCAATATCCGAAATCCGATCAGTTTCGCAGGGACGCCATTGCTCATTTCGCCTCTCATCCGACCGAAATACCTGGTCTGCTCTCTACTCTGTGCCCATCTGAGGAAGCTGCTCTACCTCTATTCCACATGTTTCGGGATGATCCAGTGATATCAAAGATGCTCCGTAGGGTGGCTGGCTGGGGATACCACAAGGGAAAAAAGGGGATGCAACAAAACTTGTATCGCACACTGGAGGCTGCCCTTCCGGACGACTGGGAAGAGGTCCGTGTTGTGCTACCCGCCGATCTGACACCTCCTGGTCCAGAACCATTCAGCAAGCCTTCAACAAGTTCGATTGATCCTTCTGCAACATCCTCATGCAATCAAGATCCTTGACCGCTTTGCTCTCCTTTAATTGTTCTTTAGGTTTTCCTTCGTGTGCTCGGGAGGCTGACCCCGTTTTTGTGTCAGTCAGACTATCGTACTCTTTCAAGTATTTCCTCTTTTTTATGACTTGATGTTTTCGTGCATCACTTTGACCCATGAAGCAATATTCACTCCACACATAATGGAAAACCCACCCTACACCGGATTAAACCGTAGAGGAGTCTAATGAACATGGCGAAGAGTTTTTTTTTTTTTTTTTTTTTTTTTTTTTTTTTTTTTTTTTTTTTTTTTCACAATTACAGAACTTTGTGTTTACAAATTTAGAACTCTATATTCAAAATTTTAGATCTCAATATACAAAATTAAATTACTCAATATTTACAATTTTTGAACTCTATATTCACAATTTTGTTATATAGATTCAAAAATAGTGTTATACTATTGAATATAGATTTATGAAATTGTAAATATAAAATTCTGTAATTGTGAAAATAAAATTCTAAAATTATAAACATAGACCCGAGTCCATAGCATAACAATCGCTCTTTAGGATGCTCTATAACTTTGGATTTCTTTGATGTCAAATATATGGGTTGGGCCACCATATGCTTGTCACTATTTGAAGGATTTGAGTTGGAGCGAGATGACTTAATTATAATTTGGGCCAAGACATGTTAGATACTAAATTTCAAAAATGAGTGGTCTCGTCGAATGCGCAAGTGCGTGCTACCACCTGAGACTTTAGAGATCAAGGATGCAGTCGAGAAGATTTCATCGGAGTGCTATTCTTGGGATAATTATCACTCTCCAGAGGCATTGGCTGCAGCTCATCTACCCCTCCGATGTATGGGGTTCAACGTCAGGTTGTCCCAGATGGTGAGTTGGACGTGTGACATTATGCAATCTGCTTTGTTATTGCCTTTGATTCCTCACTTGTTTTGTTACTTATCTTGCAGGTCATCTAGCAATGGACCTTGACCCTGACCTTGAGGAATTTGTAGGTGCTGGGGGGAAGTCGTCATTCGGTATTGATCAGTCTCAATCATCGAAGATCACTCTGAAAAGGAAGTCCGCACCATCTGACCACCACGAGACCGACCAGTTACCCATTGGACCCCCTCCGTCTAGTTCTTCTATCGCTCCAGTTCCTTCTACGTCATTGGGCAAGCGTCCTCTAGGTGAGGTTGAGGTTGAAACTAAGGTTCCTGGTAGTACACTCGCAACCAATCGTGAGATGCCTCGACTTGCGGAAGAGGGACCCCCTCACGTACGTGCACTTGTTCGTGGGACGGCTGATCTACCAAAAATGTTCAACCTACTGTCCGAGCTAGGCCCCCCACCTGCGAGTGTCGTCAGTGATACCAATGAAGAGGTCGCCGCAAAGATGGCCCAACACTTATCCTACGTACGTATTTCTCCTCTGATTGTCAATCGTTCTGGCTCTCTACATCCTTTTTTTTTTTTTTTATTTGTGCGTGATCGTGTGGCAGGTTGCAAACACAAGCACCGAGCTATTCATGCGGTGTCAACTATATGCCATGAAGCGGGAAGAAGAGTCACAAGCATTTAAAGCCACGATGAGGGATTTGGAAAACCAACTTGAGTCTTATCGCGCGCGGGTGGCCCAGTTGGAGGAATCTTTAAAGCAATATCCGAAATCCGATCAGTTTCGCAGGGACGCCATTGCTCATTTCGCCTCTCATCCGACCGAAATACCTGGTCTGCTCTCTACTCTGTGCCCATCTGAGGAAGCTGCTCTACCTCTATTCCACATGTTTCGGGATGATCCAGTGATATCAAAGATGCTCCGTAGGGTGGCTGGCTGGGGATACCACAAGGGAAAAAAGGGGATGCAACAAAACTTGTATCGCACACTGGAGGCTGCCCTTCCGGACGACTGGGAAGAGGTCCGTGTTGTGCTACCCGCCGATCTGACACCTCCTGGTCCAGAACCATTCAGCAAGCCTTCAACAAGTTCGATTGATCCTTCTGCAACATCCTCATGCAATTAAGATCCTTGACCGCTTTGCTCTCCTTTAATTGTTCTTTAGGTTTTCCTTCGTGTGCTCGGGAGGCTGACCCCGTTCTTGTGTCAGTCAGACTATCGTACTCTTTCAAGTATTTCCTCTTTTTTATGACTTGATGTTTTCGTGCATCACTTTGACCCATGAAGCAATATTCACTCCACACATAATGGAAAACCCACCCTACACCGGATTAAACCGTAGAGGAGTCTAATGAACATGGCGAAGAGTTTTTTTTTTTTTTTTTTTTTTTTTTGTCAAGACGGTGCATAGACACACTCAACCGGGTAACTTCGTGCAGGTCGAACAAAACCCCAAACGAAAATTCGTGCAGGTTGAACACAACCCCAAACGAAGATTCGTGCAGGTCGAACAAAACCTCAAACGAAGGTTCGTGCAGGTCGAACGCAACCCCAAACGAAGACTCGTGCAGGTTGAACGCAACCCCAAACGAAAACTCGTGCAGGTTGAACGTAACCCCAAACGAAGACTCGTGCAGGTCGAACAAAACCCCAAACGAAGACTCGTGCAGGTTGAATGCAACCCAAACGAAGACTCGTGCAGGTCGAACGCAAACCCCAAACGAGCATGCCGGAGAGTTTTTTTTTTTTTTTTTTTTTTTTTTTTTTTTTGCACCATTACTCTTCAATGAAAAATTCCCAAAAACACTTCAACTTAATTATTCTAGATGCAAGTTACATTCGAGCAACCAACCTACTTATGAAATTTAATAAGGTGCTCAGAGTTCCACACTCGGTCGACTAATCGACCGGAAAGAGTTTCTAACTTATAGGTACCTGGCTGAACCATTGCGGAAACCTTGTAGGGCCCTTCCCATTTCTTGGCAAATTTTCCGCGATCGGTCGGTCTGCTGGCTTCCCTCCGTCGTAGGACCAGATCTCCTACTTGGAAATATCGTGGGTTCACTCGACCGTCATGCGCTACTTTGGCACTCTTCTGATATTCTATTAACCTCCGAGCTGCCATGTCCCTTTTTTCGTCTATGAAATTGAGTTCCGTACCTTGCATCTCATCATTCTCTTCCGGATCGTAATTTTTCTCCCGAGTGGTAGGGAGCCATGCTTCGATTGGGACTCTTGCCTCGAATCCATACGTCAGGGAGAAAGGTGTCTCATTCGTTGCCCGACGCGGGGTGGTCCGGTACGTCCAAAGAACATACGAAACCTCTTCAACCCAGCCTCGACCCGCAGTTTGCAATTTCTTTTTCAATCCATCCAAGATCGTCCGGTTGGTGTTCTCCACTTGACCATTCGCTTGCGGGATCGTCCGGTTGGTGTTCTCCACTTGACCATTCGCTTGCGGGTAAGCTACGGCCACCCGGGTATGCCTTATGCCCAAATGAGCCATGAAGTTCTTAAATGGCCGGCTATCAAATTGTGTCCCGTTGTCTGTGATCAATTGAACGGGTACCCCGAAACGAGTAATCACATTTTTCCAAAGGAACTTTTGACACTGTTGAGAAGTGATAGTTGCCAAAGCCTTTGCTTCCACCCACTTAGTGAAGTAATCAATCGCCACAATCACATACTTTTTGCGTCCAGCTGCCATTGGGAATGCTCCGATCAGGTCCACTCCCCACCTCGCAAATGGTATTACCTCGCTGACGGGTTGATAGTAGGTGGCTGGTCGACCTGGTAACTTGTGAAATTCTTGGCAAGTGGCGCATCGTCGAACATACTGCTCGCAATCCAAGTTGATCGAAGGCCAGTAGTAACCCATTAGAACGATCTTTTGCGCGAGTGTTCTCGGTCCTTGATGGGCAGAACAGATCCCCTCATGAACTTCCTCCATCACAATTTTCGCCTCGTCGTTGGTTAAGCACCGAAGAAGCGGTCCACCATATGATCTTTTGTAGAGTCTATCATCGACCAATTGGAAGCGCGGTGCCCTCAACTTAACTTTCTTTGCCCGGGAGGAGTCGTCAGGTAGAGTGCCGTTGGCGATGTAATTCTTCAAGTCGTACATCCAGTCTGGCTCGCCTATCTCGACCGGGTGGACCTCTATGACATCAATGCTTGGCGCTCCGACTTCTTCAATGCGTGCGATTTTGGACACGTATTCAGGAGCTTCTTGAGTCAACTTGGAGAGCATGTCAGCGTCCGTGTTCTCCATCCTTGGTATTTGGATCAGCTCGTATTTTTTGAATTGTTGTAGTAGTTCGAGCGCAATATCCTTGTACTGTATCATCCGGTCCTCCTTTGCATCGATCGTGCTGGATAGCTGTCCGATTATTAACCGGGAGTCTGATCGTGCCCTTAACCGTTCAGCCTTCATCTGCTTAGCCAGTCGCAACCCGCCGATGAGCGCCTCGTATTCTGCTTCGTTATTGGTAGGTTGGAATTTGAAAATCAAGGCTTGATAAATCTTGAAGCCCTTAGGGGAGGTGAGCACAATTCCACCCCCACATCCCTTCTTGCTTGACGACCCATCAGTAGAAACTTCCCACCACGGTTCTTCCAGCGCAGTCGTTCGGTCGGGTTCCGGGTCGCGTGCGGTGCACTCGACGATGAAATCAACCAATGCTTGACCCTTGATGGCAGGACGGGGCTTATACTCAATCGCGAACTGGGTGAGCATCATGGCCCATTTGATTAATCGCCCTGATGATGTTGGATTCCTGAGGATCGTTCCTAACGGTTGATCGGTTAGCACTACTATCGGGTGAGCCTGGAAGTAGGCTGCAAGTCTTTTGGCTGTTGCCCAGAGCGCCAACGCTGTCTTCTCAAATTTTGTGTACCTCAGCTCCGGTCCTTGAAGAGCTTTGCTCACGTAGTAGATCGGCTTCTGGATTCCCTTGTTTTCTTCACGGACGAGCACGGAGCTGACCGCTCGGTCGGACACAGCCAAATAAACGAACAAGACCTCATCTTTCTCTGGCTTCGATAGGACTGGTGCAGAGCTCAAGTACACCTTCAAATCTTCAAAAGCCGATTGACACGCCGGCGTCCATTCAAAGCCATTCGATTTTTTCAAAATCTGAAAGAACGGCAGAGACTTTTCGGCTGACTTGGATAGGAAACGGCTAAGCGCTGCTAGTCGACCGGTCAGTCGCTGAACATCCTTGACTGATCGGGGGGGTTGCATCTCCATTATCGCTCTGACCTTCTCGGGGTTTGGCTCGATCCCCCGCCCCGTCATCATGAACCCCAAGAATTTTCCCGTCTGAACAGCAAAAGTACACTTACTTGGGTTCAGACGCAGGTTGAAAGTTTCCATCACCTTGAATGCCCGGGCAAGATCGGCAGGATGAGTTTCCTTCAGTCGACTCTTGATGAGCATGTCATCCACATATGCTTCCATAGTCGACCCGAGCAATCCTTTAAACAGCTTGTTCACCATCCTTTGGTATGTAGCTCCGGAGTTCCGCAGACCAAATGCCATTACCACATAGCAAAACACTCCGTCTGGAGTGATGAAAGCAGTCTTCTCTTCATCTTCCTTGCTCATGAAGATTTGATGGTATCCTTTGAATGCGTCCATGAAACTTAGCAGCTCACACCCGGCTGTTTCATCAACCATCTGGTCGGGATTTGGTAAGGGATATGGATCCTTCGGACAAGCTTTGTTCAAATCGGTGTAGTCCACGCACATTCTCCATGTTGGCGGTTTAGGCGCAAGGACTACATTGGCTAACCATTCCGGGTAGAGGACTTCTCGGACGTGCCCTACTGCCAAGAGTGTGGCGGTCTCCTTTTTCACGAATTCCCTTCTTTCACTCGACAGGTGCCTTTTCTTTTGCTTGACCGGTTTTGAACCTGGCTGGATTGACAAGCGGTGGCAAATGACAGATCGATCAACTCCGAGCATGTCTTCCGGTCCCCAAGCGAAAACATTCTTGTATCTCTGCAACACTCCAATGATGTCTTCACGTAGGTCGACAGGGAGTCCTCGACCGATCTTGACTACTCTTTCTGGTCGGTCGGAGTCAAGTATGATTTCTTCCAATTCTGAGGCAGGTTGTGGTTTTTCCTTCAGCTCTCCATGGTCGACCTGCTGGGATATGGTGTGAATCCTACTTTCCTCCCGGTCCGACTGCTTGACCGCTCGCACGTAGCATTGCCGAGCAGCACGTTGGTCTCCTCGGACCACTCCAATCTCATTAGGTGTATGGAACTTCATGCACAAGTGGCTCATGGATATAACAGCAGCTGCGCGAGTGATGCCTGGTCGTCCAAGTATAGCGTTGTGAACACATTTCAATTTTACTACCACAAAGTCCATGGTAGTCTTCAATACGTTCGGTTGGCTGCCCAACTCCACGTCCAAGCGGATGACTCCCTCTGCTTCTATGGAGTCGCCAGTGAAACCAGACAGCGGGGTCCGAATGGGGGTTAACCGATCGGTGGACAAACCCAATTGTGTAAAGACGTCAAAATATAAAATGTTCACAGAGCTCCCTGTGTCGACCAGCACCCGCTGGACATCCGTTCCGCTGACATCTAGTGTGACGACGAGCGGGTCATTTTGGGTTTCCCCATGGAGTGGTAGATCATCGTCAGTGAAAGATATTGGCTCTGTACGCTTTTTCTTCTCTCGGGGTTCCGAGTGGATCGTCCCGACGTATAAGTTCCTCGCCCATTGCTTCCTTTGGCGCGAAGAGTCACCTCCTTCAGGGCCCCCGTAGATGACGTGGATCACTGGTTTCTTTCCGACAGCCTTCTCGTCAGCTGTCCCAGGTGGGACGAATGCCTTGTTGTTCTTTTCGGGATTCCTTTTCCACACATTCCTCTCCGTTTTTCCTTTGTTTCTATCTCCCTTCATCACAAATTGCCCCAACTCTCCATTCTGAATGAGTTGTTCGATGAGCACGCGCAAGGCCATGCACTCCGAAGTATTGTGTCCCTTGACTCTGTGGAAAGCACAATACTTGCTCTTGTCCTCCCCCTCAGGTACCGGCTCCGGCGGGTGGACCAGATTGCATTGCTCGGCAAACTGCAAAACTTCCACCAAGGGTCTGTTCAACGGAGTGAAACGTGGTACGTCATCTGGTCGGTTGTGTTGTTTGACGTGTTTGAACGGTGGTCTATTCTTCCTTTGATCATGGCCTCTGTCCCGATTGGCCGGTTGCTCATCACGTCTCTTTGCCATGTTGGCTTCGGTGGCGTCTGCATGATGTTTAGCTCTAGTGATGGCCTCCTCATAGGTTCGGGGGGGATTAACTATGAGGTCGTAGTAGAGCGCCCCAGAACAAAGTGATGCAAGGAAAGCTTGGATTGCTACCCGGTCCTCCATTGGTTCAACCTCATCAACCTCACGTTCCCATCTGAATAAGAAAGTAGACAACGGTTCTCCCACAGCTTGATTCACCTTGTTCAGGCAAGTGTAAGATTTCTTTCTCGATTTACTTGCAGCGAAGCGCTTTACGAACTTATCGGCCAGCTGGCCGAAATTTCTGATCGACCCCCGCTCTAAATCCTTGAACCATTCGGCCGCCTTACCGACCAAGGTGGCGAAGAAAGCTCTGCAAATGACCGCATCGCTTACTCCCAACATCAACATGTTGCCATAATACATGTCGACATGCTCTTGCGGGTCGTATCGCCCGGAATAAGTGTGGGCCAACGGGATCTGGAGGTCCTGCGGGTAGTGGGCATTCATGATGTCGTCCGTAAAGGGGGTGGAAATTAGCGGGCATGATGGTTCTTTTCTCACGCCGACTTTCTCGCGAAGTTCTTGTTGCAAACGATCTACTCTTTCCTGCATCCTGGCCATTTGGCGGCGGGGACTATCTTCTTCATCGAGTCGCCTCTCTTCCCTAGCCGGTTGATCATCTTCTTCATCGAGTCGCCTCTCTTCCCTAGCCGGTTGATCGTCTACTCGACTGGTCCGCCTCTCTTCCCTAGCCGGTTGATCGTCTACTCGACTGGTCCGCCGATCTTCCCTAGCCGGTTGATCGTCTACTCGACTGGTCCGCCGATCGCGTACTCGACCGGCTGGTCGTGCCCTTCTATCAGCTGAACGGGCGCCCCCATATTGTGCACTTCCAGTGCTGCTTTCCTCCACAGTCCTTCGGGACCTCTGTCTCGCGTGTTCATTGTCATTTTGGGGCCCCAAGCGAGATCTAACACTATTCTGGATGCGATCGAAAGCGCTCCTACGTTGGATGGGATCATACCGACGTCCCTCTCGATCGGACCTCCGTGTGCGATCCGTAGATTGGACTTCCTCCAAGTTACGATCTTGAGGTTGGGGGTGCGACTGTTGCCTCTGGGAAGGTTGGGGCACCTGTTGTCCCACGGCGGGGATTTGAGGGATCGCCATCATTTGGGGAGTGGGTGATACAACATAGTATCCAGGAGTCCCCGGCCACGTTTGGTACATCGGAGTCAATCCTTGTTGTGGAGCTCCTTGCAACGGGTTTCCCCCAAGTGCACCTGGTGTTGGAGTCAGCATTTGGCCCGTAGGGGGCAGCATGGCATATGTTATTGGAATTTGAAAACTTGTCTGCCCAGCACGTTCGCCTACATTCGGGTTGACCGGTTGGGTAGGTCGTGCATCTTGCCTTTGGTTGGATGTCAGCTCGTTCATCAGGCTCCTGGCTTGCCTTTGGTTGGATGTCAGCTCGTTCATCAGGCTCCTGGATCGCCTTTGGTTGGATGTCAGCTCGTTCATCAGGCTCCTGGATCGTTCCAACTGGCGACGTAGATCATCTTCTGGGAGTGGTTCCATCACATTGTTGGGGTGAGGCCCAACCTGCCGGGTTGGACTCCCCCTACGCGCATGACTTTGGCTCAAACTTTTCCTGCTGTTCGTCATTTTGAGGTCAATAGAGGGTTGTGAGAAGAAAGAAAAATAACGGGATAGACGAAGTGACTTGTCCAGTCCCCACAGACGGCGCCAATGATAGCGTTAATGTAAACGGGGTCTACGATTACGCTACGAATACGTGTGCTACGGGTGGTGAAGGATGTCGCTCGGTGGGTCACCGGTCGACGACTGAACGGTTCGAAGCTATATCGCTCTACGAGTGACGAACAGTAATAAAAAGTAAGCAAGAGAAAGATGATGATCAAATCGCAAGTGTATTAGTCTAGTACTGATGAGTTCTCTCCCCCCCAAATGAGGGGTGTGATCCCCCTATTTATACTAAGCAGGTCACGTGAGTACTCAACGGATGACATGCGGATGGTCTGACGTGTCATGTCGGCATTGGTCACCTTGAACAGTCGCTCTGCAGGATCTCCGTGACGTGCTCGAGGTGGCAGAGCAATTACTCACAAAATGCCATCACTTGTCGCCTCGAGCATTGCAAACGATTAGAATCTTCGGGGAGCTCAAATGATTCCTATAATTCGGAATCTCCTAGCTCCTTAGTAGGCTGCCCGTAGGGTGGCAATAAGTCGCCCGTAGGATGATAATAGGCCGACCGAGTGGTTGTTGACGGAGTGTAGAGTGGTTGATGCGGACCGACCGAGTGGTTGTCGACGGAGTGTAGAGTGGTGGATGCGGACCGACCGAGTGGATGTCGACGGAATGTAGAGTGGTTGATGCGGACCGACCGAGTGGTTGTCGACGGAGTGTAGAGTGGTGGATGCGGACCGACCGAGTGGATGTCGACGGAATGTAGAGTGGTCGATGCGGACCGACCGAGTGGTTGTCGACGGAGTGTAGAGTGGTGGATGCGGACCGACCGAGTGGATGTCGACGGGGTGTAGAGTGGTCGATGCGGACCGACCGAGTGGTTGTCAAGTAGGGTGGCAAAGTGCGCGCGTAGTCCAATTGCGTATTTACCCATCACTTATTTATTGATTTCCTGCTTTTGTAGGCCAGAGAGCCCATAATACTAGTAAGAAATGAAATTGATTTCTAGCTTTTTTTTTTTTTTTTTTTTTTTTGAGAAAGCTACCTTATTTATTATGCTATGCACCCACCTCAGGTGGCGTTTGATTTAGAATGTTTCTACACTATTAGAATTTCATATTCATTTTTTTTTTGAGAATTAATAGAGGCTAAGCCTCGAGCTATTGATTCCTACGAGAAGTTGTGTGCCCAGCATCGCTCGTGAGGAGACATGCTAATCTCTCCGGGGATTCCTCCATGTGGTATTCCAACTAATACATTGTTCGAGATTAATAAGAAAGTCTTCACACTTGTTCCCTTCTTAAAAAATATGGGTAAACGAGATCTCTTCGAATTTGGCTGCACACTTGATATTCAGTACTATATTTGTTTATGTATTATTGTTATTATACTATTGTATTCTTTTTTTTTTGGTAAAATTATACTATCGTATTCAAATCATCTAATAATCATAAAACTTATAGGCCTTGTTTAATAAATGGTTGTTAGCTGATTAGGTTAGAAGGTATAATTAGTTGATAACATTAGCTGATTTTAGAAAGGTGTTTGGAAAATTAGCTGTTGATATAATTTCTTTTCTCAAAAAGCTAATTGAAAAGATCGTTTTGAATAATAGCCTTTTAAATTTTAGTATTTTGGAGTTACAAAAAACTTATTAACCAAACACTTACATTGATTTTTTAACCAAGTTAAACAACTAATAGTGGACAAATAAATTAAAATTAGTTAATATGCTAATTATTTACCAAACAGGGCCATAATCCTTTTCTCCCTTACTTTTAATCTTGGAGTTGCCATTCTTATCGGCGTCGCCGGCGCCGTTGCTGTTATTCTGGCTCGGAGTTTGCTGTTAGCAGATGCACTGTGGTGGTGGAGGTTGCTGTTTGCTGTTACTCGGCTTGGAGTTTGCTGTTAGCAGATGCACTGTGGTGGTGGAGGTTGCTGTTTGCTGTTACTCGGCTTGGAGTTTGCTGTTAGCAGATGCACGGTGGTGGTGGAGGTTGCTGTTGCCGGAGCTCCAATTGGATGACGTCCGGCCGACCCGTACCAAATATGTGGTATTTGGATCTGTGTTCTTACACGCCGGAAGCAACAAAAACTAAGAAAAATAAACAAAAAACAATTATTAATGCCATGTCATCAGCCTGGTCAGCAATCAACCGGAAGAAAGGGATGGGAACCGGCTATGTAGTGAAATTGGAGGCATTTGGGCGGTTGAGTGGAGTAATTGAACGTTTTTTAGGTCCAGTGGTCTGATTGCACTATCGCGTTAAGTTCAGTGGCCAATTTGACCCTTATTCCTTTATGTTTTATTTATTATATGCTCAACAAAGTAACAGTATCAAAACAAAAACAAAATACTATTGTTGAGCCTTAAAAAATGGGTGTATAGTTTCTAATGTTCATTGAAACACCATAATGTAAAACAATAAAGATGATATATAATTGGGGAAACTTAGGGAAGAATTAAACCAAAAAATTCTAACATATAATAAATAATAATAATATTGTATTTCTCTTGTAACAAAAAAAAGAAATTGAAATTAGCTTCTTAAAAGTTGCTTGAATTAACCCACGTGATACAATAATGACTAAGATGTTTGGACTTTGGAGAACCACACAATACTTATTAGTGATCCATAAAATTGAAGATTTTTATTCTCCATCAATTGCCTATAATACAGCAAATTATTATGTTGACCGGGTCCAAAATGATGTAAATACACAATTTATATACTAAATGTTCACAATTTACCTATCAAAAGTTCACAATTTGTATACTACAAATACACAATGTTAACATATATATAATTGATTACATTGTTTTGTATTCACAAGTTCCTTTTAAATATTACATTCAATTTTAATACTAAAAACACACAATTTAATCTTTTTAAAATTTAGTATAGTCTTGTATTCACAAATCCCCTTCTACATATGTTATGCGTTTTGACTTAGAAATACAATTTATATTATAAAAACTCACAATTCCAATACTAAAAGTACACAATTCAATCTCTGCAAGGTGGACACGAGTCCATTACAACTGCTATAATACAAAACCAACCAAAATACCAAACTCTCAAAGTAGTTAAATCATATAAACTCTCAAACTACTTGTATTTATTATTTCATATATTTATATTTAATATGTTTCTCACACGTGTTGAATCACAGATCAAACTTATTATTAATTTCCCGCACTTATCGGTACAAGAAAAAAAAATTGTTTAAATTTTTAGCTAGGTTTACCTAATGAAATTACCAAACATTAAAAAAAAGACCAAATAATAAAAAAAATTACTTCCCCACAACCCTAAAAATAATAAAAATATTTTTAAATTTTTTATTTACATTTATCAATGTCAAATTAAATCTAAGGGGGTGTATTCAATCACGACTTTCATGAACTTTTAAATACTTTTATTAACTTTAAAAGTTTGGTGATATTCAATTTAGACTTTTATTAACTTTAAAAGTTTGGTGGTATTCAATTCAAACTTTTCAAAACTCTTTAAAAGTATACATGTATTCAATTAATACTTTTATAGAGTTTTTAAAAGTCTACTGGTATTCAAAAAGTTATTAACTTTCACAAACTCTATCAGAATAGGATTTCTATTGACTTTTTCTTCATTAATATAAATAGATGAAATCCAACCCTCCAACCCCAAACTTTTCAACATTCCCTACAGACTTTTTTTCCTCTATCTAAACTAGGCAAATTTTTCATCAATTTTACGGTACGTTTCAAATCTTTCATAAATACCATTTTTTTTAATGTTCAAGCAAATTCAACACTCCCCCAAACTTTTCAAGATTCTTCACAATTTTTTTCCCTCTATTTAAACCATAAACTTTTCATTAATTTTACGGTACGTTTCAAACCTTTCATAAATACCATATACTTTGCTACGAAAAATTATTATTTAATGATATTTAGAGCAAATTTTTTTGCTGCTGATCGCAGCAAAAAGAAAAAAATAATAATAAAAAAATTGCTGCTCGCAACAGCAGCAATCTGCTGCGAACAGCAGCAGCTTGCTGCTGGTTGCAACAAACATTTACAATTTAAAATTTTTATTTAATTTATTTTTATAAAAAAATTATTAATAATATATTAATATAAGTTATAAAATGTTTGTAGGGGTGTATTCAATTTAGATTTTTAATGATTTTTGTAGACTTTTTAATATTAAAAAGTTTTTAAAAGTTTATAAATGTTTGTCATACAGATATTTATAAACTCTTACAAAGTTTATGAATGTTTAAAAGATTCTAGTAAAGTATACAAAAATTCTACAAAAGTCAATTAAAATCCATCATTTTAAAAGTATTTGAAAGTCTTTAAAAGTCTTGATTGAATACACCCCCCTAAGTCAGATTGTGTTGAGACAAACAATAAAAATATTTTTCCGGCCTTACCCGCATCTTTGAAAAAAAATGTTTTTTTCTTTAATTTTATTAATTCAGAAATATTATATGTATCAATTTTTTTTATTTTTTATTATAATAAATAACAAGTAAAAATTATGTATTTACAACTTTTTATTATATAATTATTAATATTTATAACTATTATAAACTTTAATTTATATAAATAATTAATATTTTATAATAAATAACTTAGTAATAGATCTATGTTCATGTTTTTATAAATGAGTTAAATAAAAAATATAAATATTAGTAAAAAAACTATTTTTAACTTAACTGAACACCTAAAAATAATTTTTTTTCTAAAAAATGAATTATTTTTCAGAAAATATTCTCCGTACTCCCAAATGAGCCCTTAATGTTTGCTAAATATTTTTTACCCTTTTTCAGTTTTTTCCCCCAAAAATAAAAAATTAAATAAATTCAAAAGTATTTCTAACAAAGTTTGATCGAAATCCATTTGACTAGGTAATTTTCCAATAGTTATTGCATGTTCTAATTTTTTTTCACGCGAATCACTGTAAAATATATATTTTTAACTCATAATACACATTATTCTAACTAATAAAGTACATTATCTTACCTCAGAAGTTTAACTATTCTAACACACAATATACATTATTCAAACACATAAAGTTGTTAAAAAAAAACACATAAAGTACATTATTCTAACTCATAATTTACATTATTCTAACTCATAAAATTAAAAAAATGTCGTTTTGAATCGTGGCCCACACAATAATTTGCATTAATTTTTCCATTATTATTCATGTTTCATTTCTGCCCAATCGAATTCAAATATTCCATTTATGTCAATTTGAGGTTGTTGGCATATATACATGCGTGATTGTATTTCATAGAGATGTCGATAAATATCTAACAGCATAAATATATGTTGAAAAGTGAGAATTAATGAATGGTGATTTTTTTTAAATAAATTTTATATTAACTAATAATGTGACCCGAAAGGAGTGACAGAGTGACTAAATCCTGATTTTGATATTATCTAATTTACTTGACAATTACATAGGAGTGGGCAACCCCCGAATAGTGAGTGTGAGTACTACTTAACTGACTTAAGATAACTTCCTACAATGAACATTTGATGGCATGATTAATGTTGGATTCGACTGTCTAAGTGTTTGATTGATAATTTTTTAATAAATATTGGTGTGACGTGTTAATATGAATTACTATTATTTTGAAAGTGGTGATCCCTTTCCCCTCCACCTCCTATTAAATGGACATTTGGACTCTTAAAATAAAGGTAAAATAGGCATTTCATTTATTTTTCTTCTCTAAAATTTTTTGTTTATATTTAAAAATTAGAATAAATGCGAAACAGACAGACATCATTTGCAAATATTATAATTATAACTAGTATTTTCGCCTGTGCGTTGCACGGAATGAATTTGTTATAATATTTTAAGAATATTTGGATCGATATACAATTATATAAATTATAACATCGAATATTATATAGCGCAATTGATGAAATTGGTTGGATTGATTATGTTTTTTGATGTTTTATTTGCTTGAATTAGAGCAAATAATTGTCCAATTACCCGTGCGATTCACAGATAAATTTTTATTTATTTATTTAGATAATAAAATTAAAGAAAATTATTTTAAAAAATCTAATATTGAACATGTACATTTATTTGATTATAAGATTAGTGCAAAAGTATTACTCAATTAATTGAATAATGTATGACTTGTTTGTTTACAATTATCTTAAAAAGATCGATATTTAATACTCCGTATAACTTAAGTAATTATATTATTACAAAAATAAATATGGAAAAAGGAGAAATAATTTAACTTTAATTACTACGGAGTATAAAAATAAATTGAACGGCCAATATTTAGCTTAATTAACATAATAATTATTAGACAATTATTATTAGTCAATTACACTAAATTAATTATTTTTCGTTAACCGGAATATCAATTCGTATATACAAAAATTATTACTCCGTATTATTATATATTAAATATGTTCGACCTTCTGCAGTGTTCATGTCACACGTGTACTAATTAATTTGATCAACGATATCTAAAGTTGTTGAGATGATTGATCAACCTTCTAGTAATAAATATTAATTATGTGATAAGTTAGCTGTTTTCGGAAGNCTCTACGACTAAAAAGAGCGTGTTCCTAATGGAGTAGTATTTAATAATATAATTAATAATTAATATAATTAATTAATATTTAATTCATATAATTATAATAATATAATTGCCGATTATATTTCCAATGAAATATTAATATATTCATTTAATTTTTCCTAATATTTTAATTTTCTTTTGAATATATTCATTTCCTTTTTCCTTTATTAAAAGAATTATTAATTTTCATTCATTTTTCCTTCATAATTTTTTCCTATTATTTCATTTGTTGGTTACTAATTCTTTTGTAAGGAAAGTTATGCTATATTTCCAGTGAAATATTAATATATTCATTTCGTCTTTCCTAATATTTCATTTTCTTTTAAATATATTCTTGATTTAATTTTCAATTCCAATAATATCTCATATTCTTGATTTAATTTTCAATTCCAATAATATCTCATATTCTTGATTTAATTTTCAATTCCAATAATATCTCATATTCTTGATTTAATTTTCAATTCCAATAATATCTCATATTCTTGATTTAATTTTCAATTCCAATAATATCTCATATTCTTGATTTAATTTTCTACTAATAAATGATGACTTTATGGACGTGATCTTCGTGTATACTTTTTTTTGAAGACAATTTTCGTGTATATATAAATATTACCAATTTTTATTGCACGTACATTACTGCTATTACCGTGTATAAGTGACATTAATATGCTAATATTTGTTACGATTTAATGAAAAAATTAATTTAACAAAATAATATTATGTAAGCAAACAATTCGTGTTAGTAGGTTATTACCATTTGAGAATTGGTTAGAAAATAAAATATAATAAATATTTGATTTAATTTTATAATTAAAACAATTTATTTGCCTTTTTTATTTGCCTAGTATGCATGCATCCACCCTTTTTTACTTGTGTTATTATTTTAATTATTATTCTTAATTTGTATGCAATTTACCTTTTGTAATTAAATCAATAGTTTTATTCGCCTATTACCATATTATTATAAATATAAATGAAATTGGCATGTTATTAGCAATTGATTGATTTTATGAATAAATATATATATGAATAATTAATAAAATAATAAATGAATAAAATAAATGATTTTACTAAAATGCCACTAAGTTTGGGTGGGAAAATAAATGATTTTACTAAAATGCCACTAAGTTTGGGTGGGAAAATTTGGGAGGAGACTAAAATGCCACTAAGTTTGGGTGGGAAAATTTGGGAGGAGGATAAAATGCCACTAAGTTTGGGTGGGAAAATTTGGGAGGAGGATATTATTATTCATTTTTAAAATGGGAAAATTTGGGAGGAGGATATTATTATTCATTTTTAAAATACCTTAGACGGAAGATGGGGCGACATAGAAACATAATATTATTATTCATTTTTAAAATGCCTTCTATTAATGTGTCTCTTTTTAAAACTCAGAAAATTGAAGATATTTTTGTTAAGTTGTTATATGAATATAAAATGGAATAAGGTTGACCATGTTAGTAGGATATTATCATTTGAATTTTGGTTATAAATGGTTAGAAATTAAAATTAAAATACAATAAATTTTGTCCCAAATAACACTTACCCGTTCCATAAATTACTCATTTTATATATAGAAATAATAGTACATTCTTATTGAAAGAAGGGAAAATATATATTGGTTTTTTTAATATATATTGGCCCTTCTATAATATGCGACGTTATATATGTGTGTGATCATTATAAGAGTGATGCTAANTATGCGACGTTATATATGTGTGTGATCATTATAAGAGTGATGCTAAATTCTATTTTTTTTCTTTTTTCTATTTTTTTTTTAAATTTTGAGTCTTAATTTTTAACTCTTTATTTTGGTAATATGTGATTGATTTTTTAAATAATAGTATTTGTTTTTTTTTTGAAAGCAAATAATAGTATTTGATTAATTAATAAATTAATAAAATATTTAAAAAAAAACTTAAACGCATGTTGCGTTCAATCAATTTATAGTATCAATGATTCAAAATGATTTTATTGTCATGAACGTTATGAGATAAAATTAGAAAAAGAATGTCATTATTCATTTTAATAAAAATACCTTCTATTAATGTGTCTATTTTTTAAACTCAGAAAATTGAAGATATTTTTGTAAAGTTGTTATATGAATATAAAATGGAATAAGGTTGACATGTTAGTAGGATATTACCATTTCAATTTTGGTTATAAATGGTTAGAAATTAAAATTAAAATACAACAAATTTCGAATATTATTTCAATTGAAATGGATTTGCACGGAATGGATATAACCAAAATTGAAATGGTATTCAAAATTGAAATATAATAAATTTCGAATATTATTACCATTCCGTGCTAATTGTATTGTATTTGTATTTCAATTTTGAATACCATTTAAATTTTGAATACCATTTCGAATACCATTTCAATTTTGGTCATAAGTGGTTATAAATGGTTAGAAATTAATATTAAATTGTATGGTAATGATTTTATATATTACGACGTGTACCGCAAGACTTTATCAATTTATTATTTATATATTTGATATATGCATTGAAAGCATGCGTTACCATGTTTGGATTGTTTTGACAACATAATATTATTGTAACACTTGAAAAGTCGTCAAAATAAGTTGTAAATAAATTTTTAGAAGATTATACGATTAAGTGAATTAACATAATAGAATAAAGTAATAATGCAATACACCAAAAATATATGGTTAGTTTCAATTACTCGTCTTCTCGGGATGCTGTAAACTACTCACCACAATCTACCCTATATCCACAGGCTTCGTTACTCGGGATCCCATTCTTTCCTCCCGTCTTTTGCCGCGTCATCTCCAAAACTTTTATGTGAGAATTGGAATGCATTGCAGCTGAAAAGGTAGGGCTAAACCACAATAGCAAATATAATTAAGGAAATGAAATTATAAAATTAACTAAATGTCTATCATAAATATTTAAGAATTAAGGATGTGACTAAACCACAATATATTAAGAACCCTGATCCTAATATATGCTATCAACGTAATGCTATCAACGTTGGGTGATAACCTCCACCGCGTCGCCAATCCGGTACCCCACCATGTTTACAGTACTCATGGTTGTTGATTTTCCAGGAGAAACCGATTTGAAGAGATAGAGAGAGAAGGAATAAAGGTAAAATCCAGCTCAGAATTCACAGGGAATACGAATTNTATGCGACGTTATATATGTGTGTGATCATTATAAGAGTGATGCTAAATTCTATTTTTTTTCTTTTTTCTATTTTTTTTTTAAATTTTGAGTCTTAATTTTTAACTCTTTATTTTGGTAATATGTGATTGATTTTTTAAATAATAGTATTTGTTTTTTTTTTGAAAGCAAATAATAGTATTTGATTAATTAATAAATTAATAAAATATTTAAAAAAAAACTTAAACGCATGTTGCGTTCAATCAATTTATAGTATCAATGATTCAAAATGATTTTATTGTCATGAACGTTATGAGATAAAATTAGAAAAAGAATGTCATTATTCATTTTAATAAAAATACCTTCTATTAATGTGTCTATTTTTTAAACTCAGAAAATTGAAGATATTTTTGTAAAGTTGTTATATGAATATAAAATGGAATAAGGTTGACATGTTAGTAGGATATTACCATTTCAATTTTGGTTATAAATGGTTAGAAATTAAAATTAAAATACAACAAATTTCGAATATTATTTCAATTGAAATGGATTTGCACGGAATGGATATAACCAAAATTGAAATGGTATTCAAAATTGAAATATAATAAATTTCGAATATTATTACCATTCCGTGCTAATTGTATTGTATTTGTATTTCAATTTTGAATACCATTTAAATTTTGAATACCATTTCGAATACCATTTCAATTTTGGTCATAAGTGGTTATAAATGGTTAGAAATTAATATTAAATTGTATGGTAATGATTTTATATATTACGACGTGTACCGCAAGACTTTATCAATTTATTATTTATATATTTGATATATGCATTGAAAGCATGCGTTACCATGTTTGGATTGTTTTGACAACATAATATTATTGTAACACTTGAAAAGTCGTCAAAATAAGTTGTAAATAAATTTTTAGAAGATTATACGATTAAGTGAATTAACATAATAGAATAAAGTAATAATGCAATACACCAAAAATATATGGTTAGTTTCAATTACTCGTCTTCTCGGGATGCTGTAAACTACTCACCACAATCTACCCTATATCCACAGGCTTCGTTACTCGGGATCCCATTCTTTCCTCCCGTCTTTTGCCGCGTCATCTCCAAAACTTTTATGTGAGAATTGGAATGCATTGCAGCTGAAAAGGTAGGGCTAAACCACAATAGCAAATATAATTAAGGAAATGAAATTATAAAATTAACTAAATGTCTATCATAAATATTTAAGAATTAAGGATGTGACTAAACCACAATATATTAAGAACCCTGATCCTAATATATGCTATCAACGTAATGCTATCAACGTTGGGTGATAACCTCCACCGCGTCGCCAATCCGGTACCCCACCATGTTTACAGTACTCATGGTTGTTGATTTTCCAGGAGAAACCGATTTGAAGAGATAGAGAGAGAAGGAATAAAGGTAAAATCCAGCTCAGAATTCACAGGGAATACGAATTATGATTATAAGCAATAGTTTATATAGAAAATAAGGAAGAGAGAGAGATAGATGTGAAAAAGGTAAGAAATTAAGAGGGGTGGAGATGGGGGAGTAGTTTAGGAAATTTGGCTGATTAGTAGGAGAAAAAAAACATAATTACGCTACTGTTATAATTTATTACCATAAAATTAATATAGCAATATGTTATAATATGTTATAATTACCATAAAATTAATATAGCAATATGTTATAATTTCGTAGAACCAATTTGACTATTGTTATAAGAACGGAGATCCAAGAATAAGGCTAATTTATTACCGTGTTCACACTTAACTATGTAATCAATTCAATTATTCAATTACCAAAATTTAACCATAATAGGCACTAGCTGATTTTATATAATAAATTAATAAATTAATAAAAAATAAATAAAATAACTGATTTTACCAAAATGCCCCTAACTTTGGGCGGGAAACTTTGGAAGGAGGATAATGCTTTTACATATAGTATAGATTTTAAACTAATGTTAGTAATATAATTAAGAATTAAATACAAATAATTCATTATTACTAATTTTGTGTTTAAGTCTTAATTCTATAATTAGCATTAGTTTAAAATTTAATATACTATTTACAAATGGTGTTTGTTCTTTTTTCACATTTATTCTGATTCTCACATATAAGTAATAATTTTTTGGAGAAGTAAAGTGCCTTAAAATGACTATTTTGTCTTTATTTTTAGTAGTTCTAACATAATAACTGAGGGGCTTATGTGAATAGATAAATAATTTAGGGAAAAAAAGCGCTATAATAATATAATTTAAAGAAAAAGTGATTTTTTTCATATATTAATTAAAAATAAAATAAAAGAAATTCTTAAACAAAGATAAATCGTTTAGAATATATGCATTTGGCGTGTAGCATGCCCCCGCTGTACCCTTCACACTCAAATACAGCATAAGGGACCCTTCAATTCATTTCCATCACTTTCCCACTTCATAAGTATATATGGGCATGATTCATGATTGAGAAACAATTTCAACCGACTAGATTGGCAACAGTTATTGCGTGGATCGTGACCCTGTATGGGCTACGGTTAGAAAATGATGTCATTTTTTGTAAATTTTCTTTCTTCGCGATTCACTATAACATATATTTTTATAATACATAATGTATATTATTTTAAAGTATAATGTACAATATTTTAATTCATTCATAAAGTACCTTATGTTATCCTAGAAGTTTAATTATTCTAACACATGATGTAAATTATTATTATACATAAAGTACATTATTCTAACTCATAATATACATTATTCTAACTCACAAAATTCAACGACGTCGTTTTGGACCGTGATCCACACAATAATTTGCCATAGATTGGGCAATTGGCTTGCTAAATATAAAATTTTTAAGTCCGACTTCCTATGAAGTTGCTTACTAGTCTATTGGTTTGAGTTGGCCAATTATGAGCAACTTAGGTTGATTTACTTCCTTTTGGTCCTTTACCTATTTCGGTCACAAGGTAAGCTTTACCTAGAGCATACATTCGCGCAACAACTGTCAACATTTTTGTAAATCAAAGTTGGACATTGTTAATTTTTTGCAATATAGGTATAATTATATCAATATCAATTCGCCAAGAAATACAAATCTTGGCTCCCGCCTCAACCCAAAAACTATAAAAAAAAAAAAAAAATTCCTTTAATTTATTTAGTTCAGAGTTATTACATTTATTAATGTTAAAATAAATATGACTTGAACCATTTGAAATCAAACAATAAAAGTTTTAGTTTGGCCAACTAACCCACATACCCAAAAAATAAATCTTTTGGAAAAAATATCACATAGGACACTAAATTTGTTTAGTTTGTATAATTAAATCATTGAACTTAAAACATGTGCAGACTATCAAACAAGCAAAAAATGTGCATTTGTTTCTTAGTTTTTGTTTTTGTTTGTTTTTGTTTTTGTTTTGTTTTTGTTTTTTGTTTATTTGCTTCTTCTTCTTCTTTTTTTTTTAAAGTTTTTTTTTTTAGTTTTTTTAGTTTTTTTTAGAGATTACTAGCAAGTTTAAGTTTAATTTCTAGAAATGATTGTTTAGTTATTCCCCAACATAAAATTATTGAATTTTTTTCTCAAACTGACATGGATTAAAACAAAAAAGAACAATTTTTTTTGAAAAAGAAATTAAAGAAAGCAAAAAAAAAAAAAAAAAAAAAAGAAGAAAGAAAAACAACAACTTTTAGTGGTTGCCTCCATGGTGATGGGAAATGGGAAGCCGCCACCATAGTTGCCTCTCCCATCTTTTTTTGAAGGTGGAGAGGGATAACTATAACAAATTTTACTTTTAGTTATCGATTGTTGTGACATTATCGCATTTAGTCCTATTCTTTTTATTTTGTCACATTGCATTCTCGACTTTCATTTTTCTGTCAAAATTAGTTTTCCTTTTAAAATTTTGCACCATTTAATAAGTATGACTACATGAAATTTCATTATTCAATTAAAAAAATTTACAAGAGAGGGAGAGAAATCACATGTTGCCACGTTGGGGAAATGCAAGAAGCTTGATAATAAGATTACATGTTAGTCCTCTTTATTAAATGATGAAATGATAAAATTTTAAAAGGTGACTAAATGTGGCAAGGAAATTAAATGAAGGCCAAGGATGTAATGTGACAAAATTAAAAGAGTAAATTAAAGTATGGCAAAGTCACAACAGCTTATGATAACTAAAAGTGAAATTTGTTCTTTTTTAAATTGAAAAAAATAAAAATAAAAAAAGTACAAATTTTGACTTTTAACAAAAAAAAAACTTGTTTTATGACTTTCATCCAAACACCAGAAAATGAAAATATTTTTTTAAAAATGAATCATTTTTCAAAAAACATTCTCAGTGTTCCAGAAATCAATTTTGTAGGAATACCAATCTCTTAAACTAGTTTTATGAATTAAACCACATAAAACATATCCAATATTATAATAATTTATTTAGACTTAAAATAACATATAACAACTACTCCACTTGCATTTATTATTTTATATATTTACATTTAACATGTTCCTTACTGTTGGCCGGAGGTCAGTAAAGGTCAAGTCTAGCACTCGGTGAATAGTGAATTGTTGGTTGGAGACCAGTAAATAGTCAAGTCCAGCACTCCGTGTACCTCAAACAATATGAAGACAGTTTATAAGTAATGGAATAAAATTGTGTCTTCCTTGCTGTATTATTATTATTTTGATCGGAAACGGAGGGGCGAAGCCCCGGGAACCCTACTCATGGTTCCCCTCATTCATTCTACGCGGCCACGTACGGCCCAAGCGGTCTTCCTCAATCTGTTAGCCACCATGTTTTGTTCGCGGAAGATGTTCCCACTGTTTGTTAATCCAATGTTTGCAAGCTAGCCTCCACGATTCTCCGAATAGCTTCTTGGGAATCACACTTGATGATGAGCTTCTGGATCCCCTTATTTATTATGCCATGTCCACTCCAGCCTTTTAAGTATTGCCCACACTTCAGCTTCACTCGCATGGCTCCCATGAGTAGTGCAAATTGACTCACATTTTAAACTTATAATTAATCTCCCACCCTTCCTGACAAAGAAAAAAAAAATATTGCCAGCATGGGCAGCTTAGCTGGTCACAGTAGTGAAATTTGAGAAGAAAAATCAGGAATCGAGCTTTACCGACGGTAGTGTAGAAGCAACCTCTTGCAGTAAGCAAATGTCTAGCATGTATTAAGCTGAGTTACTATAATTTTATCCTCCTAGATGCTCTGGCTGGCCGGGCGTGAGAGACCCTTGGGATTGGGTTCAACCTTATGAGAAGAAAGAAAGAAAAAATATTAAATTTTTAGGTTTACCTAATGAAGTCAATTTTTGTCACTCAATTGTCTACTCCAAACCTAATAGAGTTGAAATTTTTACTCAATTGTCTACTCAAAACTTGATAAAGTTAAAAATCTTTTACTCATATAATATATTATTTTTTTTCCTGTATATGCCACCCCACTGGGAAACAACTCGTTTTTAAATACAAGCACAAATCATTAACCAACACCAACAAGACATCTATAAAAGGCAACAACACATCAATAGTAGAATGCATCAAAACCTATACTAGCTAGAAATATATCTGAAAGTTCTTCTTGTTATTAAAGATCAGATATGGCTCCAATTCCTGGCCAAATGCCAATTGGCAACTATGTCCCAGTGTATGTAATGCTTCAGGTAATTAATTGAAATCATATTACAAAATGGTGCATTATATATATGTTGTTAGTAATTAACGTTAGTATTTTTGTATGAACAAAACTACAGTTGGGAGTTGTTACTGCTGACAACGTTTTTCCAGACAAAGACAACGTTGAAGCGCAGCTGAAGAAGCTGAAAGACGCAGGTTGTGATGGGATCATGGTGGATGTGTGGTGGGGGATCATTGAAGCCAAGGGGCCTAAAGAGTATGATTGGTCTGCTTACATAGAACTCTTCCAAGTTGTGAAGAAATGTGGTCTCAAAATCCAGGCCATCATGTCGTTCCACCAGTGCGGCGGCAACGTCGGGGACAATGTTTACATTCCCCTCCCGCCGTGGGTGCTCGCCGTCGGGGACAAAAACCCCGACATCTTTTACACCAACAAGGCCGGGACTAGAAACCCGGAGTACCTTTCCCTTGGTGTTGATAACCAAGCCCTCTTTCAGGGTCGTACTCCCATTCAGGTAATCTGGATTAATTAAAAGATGTGTTTCTTTGTTTTACTTATTGACTGACGTTGGTCTAATCTTAGATTCTAACCTTTGTTTATTGTATATATTATAGATGTATAGTGACTTCATGGTGAGTTTTAGAGACAACATGATGGAGTTTTTGGAGGGTGGAGACATTGTAGACATTGAAGTGGGGTGTGGGGCTGCTGGGGAGCTCAGATATCCTTCTTACCCAGAGACTCAAGGATGGGTTTATCCTGGTATTGGGGAATTTCAGGTGAGACTCAACATTATTATATTTTACATTTTGGTTCACTAGAAATTCCACAACCCGGCCTTAATTATCCGAAAGTGTATACCCGTGAAACTTGTCTTGTGATTCTAATCTAGTGGACAAATGATGATCATGATGTTAACCACCTTAGGTTGTCTATATTCTAATCAAGATGACTAATAAAGAGGTGAACTTACAATTTTGCGGTTACTGGACCAACTATCTAACGAACTTGGTCGAGGTTACCCACAACATTATTGTATACTAAAGTATTTATTTTTTTTGTTAAGGGGTTGACTCTTATTTTTTGTCCATGTGTGTGCAAAAACTTGTGTGAGACGAGTCAGGTCAGGAGGAAAATGTAATACTTAATTATATTAAAAAATATAATACATAAATAAATTGTTTATTAATTACTTATATGAGGAAGTGTAATACTTTTTAATTAAAAAGTACTCCGTATTACATTTCTCTCAAAAAGTATTACATTTTAAGAACTGATTAGTATTACATTTTCATATTATTGGTCCAACCTAATCACGAATAAAGATCTGTTGTGAAATAGTCTGACATAAATGTGAGTGTGACCCTATAGGCTAACAATTACTCGGTATTATTATTGTAGTGTTATGACAAGTACATGGTAGCTGATTGGAAGAAGGCCAACGAGGACGCGGGGCATGGGAATTGGGAGATGCCGGGAAACGCCGGAACCTACAATGACACACCGGACAAAACAGGCTTCTTTCAAACCAACGGCACTTACCAAACCGATTTCGGCAAGTTCTTCTTGACCTGGTACTCCAACAAGCTCATCATTCATGGTGACCAAATCCTCGGAGAAGCCAACAAGGTTTTTGTCGGATATAAGGTCAACATAGCCGCCAAAGTACGTATATCTTCATCTCCGACCCGCCCTACTCACCTCAATCTCATCTTCAATTCTAAACGGCAATTTATATCGCACTGTGGACTCTGGTTCAATATACAGAATTTGATTTCATAAAATATAGAATTCAGATTCATAATACACATACACATAAACACCATTTAATGAACATAAATTACACACTTAACATAATATACATAATTCATGTTCATTAATCTGAATTCTATGCATCAAATTCTGTGTATTGGATCAGGTCCACGATATAACGATTGATTTTAAACACAACATGTCTAGTTATTACTGCTGACATATATGTATGTATATATGTAGGTTTCTGGAATCCATTGGTGGTATAATGACTCGAGCCATGCAGCAGAGCTGACGGCGGGGTTCTACAACCTGTTCGGGCGAGACGGATATCGCCCCATAGCAAGGATGTTGGGACGCCATTATGCAACTTTGAACTTCACATGCCTTGAGATGAGAAACTCCGAGCAGGACGCAGCAGCTAAGAGTGCTCCTGAACAACTTGTTCAACAGGTTTAACATTATTAACCAATCTAAAATTGACTCAACTAAAAGTTTAAACAGATACTGCTACTCACATTCATCAACAAGATCAATTTTATAATTAATATATACAAACTTTCAAATTTGTTATATTTGTAAAATTAACACAACATCTTTTTCTCTTAATTTTTTTAACAACCCTCAATCAACCATTGATCTACCTAAATAGATGGATCAGATTAGCCTCACTATTTAAGCATGTTCAAATAAGAGTAACCTCCCCCTAGTAAGAACTGATTTAGGCCCCCTTCAAGTTAATTAATGCATGCTTGAGGGTTTTAGTATAAAAAAAGAAATACAGGTCAATTTTATAATTATTGCGAACTATCAAATTTGTAATATTTATAAAATCGACATGACATTTCTCTCCTTGTTTTCAAAAATCCACTTATCATCTACCCAAATGGTTGGATGAGAACATCCTTCACTTTTTATATTAGAACCTATTTTTACTTGTGGACAAATCGTAGCCATATAAAATAAGTGATAAACAATTATGATTAAAAGTCAACATCCAAAAATCAACCGTCTAGAATGAAGAATATATAATTTTTTTTAAAAATGATAATTTTGTGTAAGCTCATATTCTTTTGTCTTTGAGTGCATTATTTTCCTTCTTCCCGTGTACATATTTTTTTCTTTGAGTGCATATTTCCCTTCTCAATTAGATCACATAATTAATCCTTAATCTTTCACCGCACACAATTGTGCGTGCAGGTGTTGAGTGGTGGTTGGAAGGAGTATATTGACGTTGCAGGGGAAAATGCACTGTCAAGATACGATGCGGCAGCCTACGACCAAATACTATTGAATGTCCGACCAAATGGTGTCAACCTTAACTGTTCTCCCAAGCTCAAGATGTCCGGTTTTACGTACCTGCGATTATCCGACGATCTCATGCAAGAAGACAACTTCCAGCTCTTCAAGACTTTCGTGAAGAAGATCCATGCTGATCTTGAGGCGTCTGCAAATAACGCCGAGACTTCTCCGCCTGTTCTGCAGAAATCAAAGCCGGCGCTTTCAATGGAGGAAATCTTGGAAGCAAGCAAAGGAAGCAGGGCATATCCATGGTATGATACCACAGATATGCCTGTGGATGGGTCCAACCCCTTTGGTTGATCTGATCAGAGATTGAGAGAGGTTTTATTGAATAGTAATAATAATACTCCAATTCTCAGATCTGATAATGGAGTTTGTATTTTCATGGTTTTGTGAGTGCAATAAATGATTGTGTGGCAGCTGGGAATAAACTTCTTCATTTACTTGGCATGGGTGCCTTGTTAATAAGGAGTTCATTCCCATTTCCTATTTCACCTTCTTGAAATAAATAAATATATATTATTAAAGAATAATATAATATTCTTGAACTTAGTCTAGGCGTCTAGCTACTATATATTGTTCCCTAGCTTTGTGTAGTGATTCTTATAATTAGGGGTGGATCCAGATCAGAAATCTTCTTGAAAATGAAAAATTAAAGCTAATGAGATATTTTGAAAAAAAAATAATAATAAAACCCTTAAAGATTGAACCATAAATATTGATATGAAACATAATTAATTAATTACATAAAATGATGTAATTTTTAGATATTTTATTGCTAATTTTCCCACTAAGCTTCGTCCTCCTATGTACTACCTAAACGGGGTATTTGTACCATATTCGAAATCCTGCAATTAAGATGGAAGCAATAAACTCTTACCCCACGTATACATACAATATATATATAAATTAAAGGAGATGGGTGGGGGAGTAGAGGCAGCTTCCCCCACTATGGCTCCGATATTGCCTATAATTACTCTATACTTAATTGTTTCCTACTTCTATGATATAATTGTATATTTATACATGTTCAATTCTCTATTAATAAAATATATAAGTTGTTTATACTTAATAGCCTCTTCAATATATATATATATATATACACACACACAAATTCTAGTGTTTGCTACTTTGCTCTATCAAACATTTGCATAATGAAGCTAAGAAGTGTACAAATTGTGGAGAAAAAACATACAAGAGCAAAAAATCACAAACAAAGCTTAGAAAAAACCAAGAAGAATTTACTCGGTTCCATAACTTTAATATTAATTTTACAAAATTGCCCCTATATCGTAGTGTGTCACCCCAATTCAAGTTCAAACCAATTCAAGAAGTCAAGTATTGTCACTTTGTTCCACTTCGCTTCACTACCCGTCATCTTTTAGTACACAACACAAATTAACTGGTCGCACTATATGATCCGATTGACCTATTCTTCTTCTAAGTCTAAGCACTATAAGCATTTCACTAGGAACAGAATATTGTAAATGATAGGCAAGGAGAAAACATATTATTGATGAATTGGGCCTATTATTGATCCGAATATCCGATAATGTGGTCAATTGTACACTGTTTAGACCGCTCTGTGATATTCCCAACAAGAAAACACGGAGTATTGAATAATAAATAAATAACATAAAATTTAGAGAGATGTTTCAGTAAAGGGAAAATTATACCATACAAGTTAGAAGGATATACATTTAGTAGGTAAATAATATACCTTCAGTATATATATTAAAAATGTATCTTATGTCAAATAGTTCACCTTATAAGGTAGACCATAGTCCATGGTATAACGATTGTCAATAAAGATGGTCAATTGTTATATTGTTAACCATGATCCATGTTGTAAGGTAAATAGTCAACATGTTTATTTTTAGTTTATTACTCTGTACATGATGTTACTTTCTCAGTCCCATTTTGCCTATCTGGTTACTATTTATTGGTCAAAAACTCTTTCTCCATTTTAATATTTATAAAAATTACTCTACCATTTTATCTTATTTTCCAATAATAACTCTCACCGTTGATCTATTACATGGAATGAATGAAAATTTTCCACCCCTTTTACGATTATAATTCTAATATTTGAACCAAACACTCTCGTCTTAATCTTAGATGTTCATGTCTTAGTCCATTCAACAGTGTAGACCCAGTATCGAATTCCCAATGTGGGGAATGATTAGACAGACAGATCGTTACATCACTGTATCACATCTCACGATTCATCTCTCCTTATAGATTAAATTTGATGACAAACCAACCAAGTTTTTTTTTTTGTTTTGAAAACCAAACCAACCAAGTTAATTAAGTAATAAGGATGTCATTTATTCCTTGCATGCCATATTGCTTGGCAACGTAACCGTAGGCAATCAGTTCCTGCTGCTCCGGTGTGTAATTCTGCATGACATTCCCCAACCAACAACCAAACCCGCCTCTATAAATACCCTCAACAACAGACTAAAACCACAATGAGCCTGCAAATTAAACCCTTTTCTCATCTATCTATCTATCTGTGATTGAATTGATTGAAGAAGACAATTATTAAGTGAAAACATGGATGCTTTTCTCCTTTACTCACTTGCCTTCACACTCCTTTACGTGTCCCTTTCCACCATTTACTTCATCACAAAGGCCAACACCTCAAAACCAAACGTCCCGCCGGGGTCCACCGGCTGGCCGGTGGTCGGAGAAAACATCGACATGGTGGTGTCGGGGCCGGAGAAATACATATCCGACAGGATGAAGAAGTACTCGTCCGAGGTTTTCAAGACGTCGATACTCGGGGAGAAAATGGCGGTGTTTTGCGGCGCCGGCGGGAACAAGTTCTTGTTCTCCAACGAGAACACCCTCCTGACCACGTGGTGGCCCCAGTCGGTGACGAAGCCGCTGCTCTGCCCCACCAAAGCCCAAAACACCATCCTGAAGATCTCGCTTCTCAACCGGGGCTTCACCCACGAGATTCTCAAGCCGGAGAATCTCAAACGCTACGTCCCCACCATGGATTCCATGGCCAAGGAACATATCGCCCAAGAGTGGGCCCCATCCGGAGAAGTCAAGGTTTACCCTCTCTCCCCCAATCTGCAAATAAATTATACCATGGACCGACATCCACCTTGATTGCATTGTGAACTTGATCTAAATTAACTATATAGATACAATTAATTGCATTGTAGACACTCAATTGTTATACCATACACCGGTTCATTTTACATTGTGAACCTTGGTCCAAAAATTATGTGATATATATATTTTTTACTAGTTAATAGTTTATGTGCCAGCAAATAAATTAAAGTTGCATAACATGTTAACCACAAACAGATAAAATGGTAACTACGAACACCTAAACTATCAATTGTAGGTACTGATTGAATATATTAACTACATGCACATAATATATTAACAATATATTATGTGTATGCAGCTAACATATTTTGTACTGCAGTTAAGAGTTTATGTGTTTGTAGTTACCATGTTATGTATATGTAGTTAACATGTGATGTGCTTTTAATTTATAAAGGCCATATAAGTTGCAAACACATAATCTGCAGTCTATATCGTGGACCATGGTCCAGAATGCATTGTGGACCCTGCACTATAGCTGATACTGTAGTTGTGTTGAACTGATACTGTTGAAAAACTACTTATGTTTCGTACAACTGCAGTTTCCTTTCAACATAACTGCAGTATCCGTTCAACACAACTGCAGTATTAACCATGATCATGGTCCACAATATAATTTGCCCATAATCTGAAGATTATTTTAGACCAAGATTCACACTACAAGGTAGACCATGCTCGGTGGATTCTGATCCAAATTAACATTCATATTATATGCTTGTATAGGAGCGAGAAGTGAAGGTTTACCCTCTCTCCAAATCCTACACCTTCGCGCTAGCTTGCAAGTTGTTATTGAGCATTGAGGGCCACAAGGAAGTTAAAAAACTGTCGGACCCTTTCATCCTCATCACCTCCGGCATGTTAAGCTTGCCGATCAACTTCCCCGGCACGGCGTACAACCGCGCGATGAAAGGCGGACGCATGGTGCGACGTCAGCTGATGGAGGTGATTAAGGAGAGGAAGGCGGAGAGTAGTTTAGGTAAGGTGGAGGACGAGGGGCGAGACTTGCTAGCTCGCCTCCTTAGCGCCACCGATGAGGAGGGACAACATATGAACGAGGAAGAGATTTGCAACAGTATTATCGGACTCCTCGTTGCCAGCTATGATACTAGCAGTGCCGCACAAACCTTTGTATTGAAGTGTCTTGCAGAATATCCCCATATTTATGATCAAGTCTACAAAGGTAAATAATAGCACTAGGTAGTGTATGTTAGCAAAAATCCAGTCTAGGCACTCGCAGGCTGCCTAGGGTATCACCATAATCGATGATCTAGATAGCCGACTAAGCCGCCTAGGTTGCTTAGGTGCCGATTAGGCCGCCAAAGTCTACCAATTAACTATTGTTTTTTTAATGAGTTATTTCAATAAAAGCAACATATTTTAAGTGAAATAACCCTAAATTATTCAAACTCTAGATTTTTTAATCGTTAATATTTAATATTTTAGTATTAACTATTAAAATATTAAATAATTTATAATTATTAGTCTTAAAAAATTTAAAAAAAATTTAAACAAATTTTTAAAAAAAATAAAAATACAAGGGCGCCTAGGCACTGATTAATCGCCGCCTAGGCGCCCTAAGTGCTAGACATTCGGGGAGCGCCTAAAGATTTTTTCAACCACGGCAGTAGGTATAAATAGATATAATATTTTTTAGTTAAACTACAAATATGATTCATGATTTTTTAGAATTACTTTAACAGGTTACCTAGCTACTTCAGAAAAAGATAATTAAGTGATTGAAATAGGATTTTAATTTCCTATTTGAAAGTTACAAATTTTATTCTTTTATATATTGCAGAACAAATGGAGATTGCCAAGTCCAAGGGTCCAAATGAGAGATTGAGTTGGGAAGACATTCAGAAGATGAAATATTCATGGAATGTAGCATGTGAAACACTAAGGATATACCCACCAGGCCAAGGTGCCTTTAGAGAGGCTCTCACTGATTTTACCTATGCTGGATATACTATTCCAAAAGGATGGAAGGTTAGTCATTAACATGGATATATGCATGATAGATTATAGTACTCAAAAAGCTTAACTTGTTAATCTATCATTGCTCAAACTAAATGGACATAGATTAAAATATTTGTGTGCATGGGTAGTTCACTTGATTAGTATTCAGGTGTAGATTGTAGATAAGGGTGTAAGACCAAGGCCTAATATAATAGGCGCCGCAGTGTAGGAGTTACACCTAATGGGGTATAAGTTCCTTGTGAGCACCAGACACGAGTCCTTTCATCTAATGTGGTATCTTGATATGCTCTTCCACAATCATGTTGAGTCAGGTGTGGGGCCTTGCGGTGAGAAATATCATCTTTTATGAGCAAGAGATTAAAATATTTTTTAAAACTTTTTTGACCTATATTAGTAGTTGTTAGACAATTCTGAGATAAACTCACATTTGCGGGTGGCCATGGTTGACCATGGTTTATTTTTTAATTTTTGACCACCATGGTGTCAAAATTTGTTGGCAACCATTAGTTGTCTTGATGGGTCATAGACGTTCAAATTTTTAACCTCTACTTTTGCAGGTGATTGGTATTATCGACACACTTTTAATTAACTGTAAAATATAAATGAAATAAAAGATTTTTCAAATTCAAAACATGATCGAAAATGTCATGCACTTTAGATAACAAACACAGTTTCTAATAAAATTTTGGTGATCAGAAATCTCAAAATTCTCAACCCTAGGTTAATGTGCCACTATATGTACCACTAATTAATTTATTAGCAGTACACTTGAGTTCAACAAAACCTCTAAACTCAACTTTTTATGTGAATGACATTTGTAAGTACAGACGTTTTGGAGTGTGTATTCAACACACAAGAATCCCAAATATTTTCCAGAATCAGAGAAATTTGATCCGTCGAGATTTGAGGGAAGTGGACCAGCACCCTACACCTATGTGCCGTTCGGTGGCGGGCCAAGAATGTGTCCTGGAAAAGAGTACGCCCGATTGACTGTACTAGTGCTCATGCACAACGTTGTCACCAACTTCAAAATGGAGAAACTGATACCAGATGAGAAGATAGTTTACACTATATCCCCAGTTCCGCTCAATTCCCTTCCTGTTAGACTTATACCCCATCACAAATGACTTGTTTGCTGCACTGCAAAAATATATACATATATATGCTTAATAAAATCAAGTACTTGTATTTCTCTCCCTCTCTCACTCTCTCTCTCTCTATATTAATCCCAATAAAATATGAGATACATAATGTTTTATCTCAATTTTTTAGGCTCTTCTTCTATGTAAAATATGATTGTGCATGAGACTGTAAGTGTTGTCTTAGTATTTTATTAGGCAAAAGTACCTTTCTAAGTTGCACTCATCAAGCACTTACCGTTAAGCTATTATCATCTTCCAGTAACATATGAGACATACATAACATAATTAACTGATTGCACTACATGATCGTCTTCTTCTTAGTCTAAGCACACTTGAGTGAGACCGTCTCACGGATCCTTATATATCCGTGAGACGGGTCGAGTTGAACCATATGAAAATGTAATACTTATACTGAAAAATGTAATACTAATCAGGCGAATAAAGTGTAATACAGTTGCCCTTATAAGAAATATTGACAAGTATTTGTTAGAGGAGAAAATGTAACTCCAATGTAATACTTTTAAATCAAAATATAAAAGTATTATACTTTCTAATAAAAGCTTTATTCCTGATTAGTATTAAATTTTCTTAGCATAAGTATTATACTCCGTATTTTTATATTCATCCGACCCGTATCACGAACAAGGATCCGTGAGGCGGTGTGATACAAGTTTTTGCCTTTGCATTTAACTAGTAACAGAATATTGTAAATGATAGGCAAGGAGGAAACATAGTTCCATTCTGAAAATAGTTTAGGTATATGTACAAACACGTGAGCTACGCAAGTAACGCTAAACATCAAAGCTCAAACATCCTATATTTTCTGATTCTTGAAATTCAACTGCAAATCCAAAATTGGAACACAAGCAATCATTGAATGTGATATGCTAAATGATAGGCTTGGGAGAAGGGCACGTGTGTACGTGTTCCTCATCTTTCTTCTGAATTTCATTTGACATGATGATTGATGATTCTTTCTTTGTTTTCCTTTGTCTCTGCTTCTACCTCAAGAGTATTTGATGTCACAATAGAGTGAAACTCAGGAGGGGCTTCCATGACGGAAAACAAGTAATGAACGATAAAGTGCAGCAACATGCAGGAAGCAGATGAACACGATAATGAGATCATCCAGGAAGCCAATTATACCCAGAAATCCTAACAAAAAAATGTTAATTAAAAAAAGAAAGGAATTCCTCCATGGCAAATATCGGGATTATAGATTAAAAAAAAAAAAAAAAAAAAAAAGAGAGCCAGCTTAGTACCTTCTGGAATAATGTCAATAGGGCTGAGGACATACAGTACGCTTAAAAAAGCCTGCAAAATGAAGATTGCATAAAATTACATATAAAATAAGGGATGGGTTCAAATACGATTTAGCACCATTATCTATAGGATTAATGTAAGTCAGGTTGTCAAAAGGCACCAGTATTCCCTTCAACAGCAGGTTACAGAGTTTCTGTGCCACTGGTAGAGTGGCTGCTACTATCAATCAAAACTCAAAAGTAAGGCTTGTAACCAAACAATTTCTCATTTTCCTAGTTCTTAATAAATAAATAAACAAGTACTAGATTGTTTCAATATGACCCACTACCAATATCAACTATTCCAAATAGCTTCACTATTACATGTTCAGAGAGTCCAACAGAAAGAAGAGTAACAACATTTGAGATGTTAGGCAAGACAACAAAAGCGGACTGTATCTAAGAGCCAAAGAAAGTGAGGACAAATCACATAATGTTGGATATATAGTTATAATTTGCATCAATGACTTACAGCCAGATATACGCGTGCCCGGATAACAAATGGAAGAGATCTTTGAGGGTCTGTAATCTCTCGCAACAATCTCCTGAGGAGAAAAGGAAGATCTTGCAATTTCTGACCAAAAAAAAAGGAGCATATTATCATTTTATTGTATTTGTTGATTCAGTGGATAATTAGAAGTGGCAACACCATTGATAGTTATGGTAGCTAAAGTTTAAAAAAGGAAAGGTATATATTACAGTTACATTTGAAAGATCTTCCATTTCAAAGATTTTGCAACAATATGGATAACATCAAGAATAATCACAACTCCATTCCATTCCATTATTACATTAAAGTATCTTAGCCCCCCTCTTCAAATAAGAAGAAAAAAGTGAAGGCATCTCTTCTCAGGGAAAAAATTAGCAGTTATACCTTCAGCAACAATTGATATGAAAAATAATCTAAAACAGTAACGCAACCTTGTATCCACAATGTCATTAAAAAAATGCAGGCAAAATGCCTACATGTCAATTAGATTTCTACACATAGATCAAGTACTGTCATGGTTAGTAGGTTCAAAATAAAAGTGCTCCTTGAAGGATAAAGGAATTTTACGCCACACTTAAATAGTTCAAGGAAATTACACGCTTTTAATCCAGTGGCCATGTGTGAACAGGAGCAGTATAGACTAAGGAGTTTCACATTTTAATCAAAGGTGGATATTTTGGAATGGGGTTTGGCAACAAAAAGCAAGTCTAAGACTCAGTGCCAAATATGTAAATGTCGCTCTAAAGCAGAAGCAAAGATTATTACAAAATCTTCAGTGGCTCAGTGGCCGCAGTAGTACCAGACTCTCTTCCCCTTTTCATAAATGTTGAATTACATGGCTCACATCTTATGCTGTTTACCAATTTAAAGTGAAACAGAAAAGTTGAACTACATAGGCTTGAGAATTAAACAAAAATGAGGGCACTGATTAAAACAAGAAATAAAATAAAATTGTAAATATGCATAACATACATGCACTCAGACCTATATTAATAAACCAAAGGACAAGCATAAATAACTAAAGTCCCCAAAGCCAGAAGTGCTCAAATCAAACTGTGATTCCCAGTGTGAGAGACTCATGTTATATTATTTTATTTGTAAAGAGAATGTGTTAGCTTAAAGCATGTGGTGTCCACAATGGCCCAATGAACATAGTTTTGCATAGTTGAACGCAAACATGAACATGACCACCTCGCAAAAATGTTCAAGAATCTGAGAGTTAGACTGAGAATGCAACAAGGGCAAACTAAGTACCTGAAGAAGTCCAGTGCTGTGCTGACCAAATAAACGGTTATAAGTTTCAATTCTTGTAAAAACATCAGACACTTCAGGACTTTGGCGCTGCCTTGATGAAGCTTCAGAAGGAACCAACAAAGTAATCTGGCGACGACACAATGGACATTTACACGGCTGAAGGGCTGATCCATGATACCAAACTTGTAGAATACAATTGCCTGTAATGGGAAAAGCAAAATGGGTGAAATGTTATCAAGTATAAGACTGAAATTTAAATAGCTACTGCTCCAAAATGCTGAAAGCATTGCTTCAACTTCTTAAGATATGTATGCTATGTTTGCACGGCTAGAACGGTATATCTGAATCTGACTCCAATATGACAGATATATCAGCATACTAGTAGTCAATGCTCAAACTTGAAGGTATGTTGATTTCTAAGTCCAACAAGTTGAACGGTATAACTCCTGAGCTATGAGGTTTACCTCTACAAGAACACCAACAACTTCATCTCCAGCAAACTAATTTAATCCAAAGAAAACCTCTGTACTCAAATGAGGAGTAGGAAAACTTTCAGGTGATAAATTACAGCTAAGACTAGTACAAGCTCCAGTCATTTACCCATAATCTAACTCTCCAGTGGAATAACACTTGTTATGACTTCTATAGAATAGCTTTTAGGAGTCCAACTATGGCAAAAGATAGGGCACGGGACGCTAAGCGTTCAGCTCATCCAAAGTGAACATAGTTAAATGTGAACATCCAGTGAACAATCAGTTCTAATAATATAAACAATCAGTTAAGTCAAGGAGAATAATGTCCTACTCGCATCTATCATAGTTTTTATGCGTTTCTAGCCTGCACTGCCTCTGTTAACATCTCCGGCAGCTCTACACTACAACTCCAGTGGAATAACATCTACTACTAAAATCCGATCCCAATTTGGCTAAGCAATAAAACCGAAATCTGCTACCACAATTAGCACAATCTATATAATTAGATACTGCTGCGATACTAATTTCTCTGTAAAAGCTACATACACACAGAGAGAGGGAGAAATACGCACCGCAAAACCAGTGGGAGCAATTAGCCTGGCAAGGAATGTGGAAGTTGCCATGGCACACTGAACAAAATTCGTTCTCCGGCGGCAAGTCCATTGCAATCGGAGGATCCTCTCTGTCTCTGTCTCTCTCTCACTCTCGCTGTCTCCCTCTCAGATTGATTAGCTGATTAAGGAATGGATAGCGAAGTTGACGAGGCGGTTACTTCTCTGGAAGTGATGAATTTACTTAACTGGTAAGATTTGATGTCTCTGGTTTCTGGTTGTCACGCGCTTTCCGTTTTCCATTTTCATAGCTTTTCCTTTTGTTTTTCCTCTCTTCTTAATTGTGTATGCAAAACTTACCGTCTCAGTGATCTCAATCCGTGAGACGAGATAGATCTTTGATTAATGAGGTCATAGATCTGAACTATTAAACAAAAATTTAACTTATTAATCAAATATCTTATCTGTCTCAAGAATTAAGACTCGTAAAACAGTCTCACACAAGTATTACCCTTATATTATGATTACCTTTGCAACGTGGACCGTGGTATTAAATAGGACAAATTATTGTGTAGTTCATAAATCATTACTGTATGGATCATGGTCTATAAATAAATACTCCATAATATATTATTTGTGTACATAAAGTATATTATTTTACATATTATAAAATAATGTACATCCAGTACATTAATAATGCACTTTTAATATATTAAAAATATATATTGTATTTATGGAAAAGATATTATTTAAATATTAAAAGTACATTATTTTGTATTATATATCTTCAGTACGTAAATAATATACTTTTAGTATATTAAAAATGTACTTTTTATGGTTCACACAACACTGTATAAACCATGATCTACAAATAAATTATTATGTGGATCATGAATATATAGTACATTCTTAATATACTAAAAGTATATTATTTGTGTATTAAATGTACATTATCTGATAATATATAAAATAATATACTTTTTTTAGTACTCAAATAATATACGTATAGTAGTATTTTACATGCACAAATAATGTACTTTTAGTATATTAAAAAATATTTTTATTTAATGATTCACATAATTGTGTGTACCATGATCCATGTAATAATAATTGCAAATGATTCGTATGAGTATCATTATTGGGACAAAGATATTGGGCCATTGTCAAACGGACCTGGGCAATGAAGCATCAATAATTATATCTTGAACTAGTTATTCGGGGGTAGCAAAGGCAAATTATACCATTGATTTATGTGTATGTAGTTAACATATTATATATTTACTGTTAAAAGTTTATCTATATATAGTTATCATATTATCCATGCGTCTATAATTATCATGTTATGTCTCTTTAATTTGTTTACTACCTCTGGCGGGCGCGAAACTCGTCTGTTTGGGATCAAAATCTGCCGCTGCCGAGAAGAGTAATGTGGCAGGCGTCGTCTTCTCTGCACGCATGGAGGGAAGTTCACTGCTACGTCCCGGTTCCTATTACTTATGTGCCGCCTATTGCACAGCAGAGTCATGAGGCTGCTGTAACTCCATTGACGGCAAACTGGCAGCGCTGCTTCTTCGATGCAGGGTACCACGCCGACTCAATGAGAGCTACTTTTGGAGCTGTCTTATTATCACCCGATGGAGAGTTTGTAGCGGCATGCGCAGGAGGCCTCCCGGATTGTTTCACAACGTTAATGGCGGAAGCTGCTGCTTGTAGGGAAGTGCTGGATTGGCTCAGACGCAGGGAGGTGGTAAACGTTCTCCTTTTCACAGATTGCTTGCAACTTCAGAAGGGGTTGACGTCCACGAACTCACCGAACCGATCATATGCGGGCCTAATCATTGAAGCATGCAGGTAGGGGTGGGCATTCGGTTAACCGAACGGTTAACCGAACCGAATTACCAAAACCGAATTAACCGAACTTGTCAAACCCTTTAACCGTTAACCGAACTGAAATTTCTATTTCCGAATTAACCGAACCGAATTCTTTTTTCGGTTAATCGGTCGGTTAACCGATTAACCATAATTTTTAAAATTCTAAAACTAACACCTAAAATAATAAATCCAATTAAAATAAAATGCATATCATAGTAAATTTATAACAAAATATATAAAAACAAAATGCAAAAACATCCATAACTTCAAATCTTCAATCCAAAATCCAAAGTCTAAATATCCATAGTCCATAGTCCATAGTCTTCATAAACACCTTACTCACAATTCACAAGGTAGGTTCCATTGCATTCCATGAAGAATCTAAAAAATAAAAGACCAAAAACAAAATTAATATATTAAAATTTTCATTTGGGCGATGAAAGTAAAATTTATAAAGAAAAGAAATAAAATTTACATACCATTTTCAACACTTTCAAAGTCATTTAACTCTTGAAGTTCTTCAAAAACATCTAATGAAACTGTTGAATTTTGAATCCAATCTTGATAGCACACAAGAGCTTGAGCCATTCTAGGAGTTAAAGAACTCCTAAAGGAATCAAGAACACGTCCTCCGGTACTAAAGGTAGACTCAGAAGCAACCGTGGATACTGGAATAGCTAGCACATCTCGAGCCAACAATGACAAATAAGGAAATCTAGGGCTATTAACTTTCCACCACAACAAAATATTAAAATCATCCTTTACTGGCTCTGTAGCTTCATTGAGATACTTATCCAATTCTGACATTTGATCCCCAACATTACCTGATTGAAGTTTGTGCCTTACAAACTTCTCTTGCATACGCTTTTTCATCCTAGCTTGGCATTCTCCTATCGAACTAGATGTTGGCGTGGAAGTAGATGACACATTGTCATTTGAAGGCTTATAAGCATTAAACAATTCATAGACCGCATCTTTAACCTTCTTTGTCATTTCCACACCTTTTGTACCCTCAAACATATCTTTCAAAGCAAACTCAACATAGCAAAACTTGTGTCTAGGATCAAGAATAATGGCAACAAAAATCAACATATTCAACTTGTCAATGTTCCCCCAATATTTGTGAAATTTATCTTTCATCTTCATTGCCATTAAACTAAATTCATTCTCATCCGAAGCTTTGCACTCTCTCAAAAGACAATCAATTTCACATATCTCATCAAACAAGCAATTGGAAGTAACATAACAAGTCCCGGAAACTCTATTTGTAAGCTCATAAAAGTGTTCCAAGAATTTTACTAAATCCCTAACAACATTCCAATCACTTTCAATAGGTATACCATCCCCCGATTCAAGATCATCTTTAAAATTCTCATCTTGTAAATCAAACATATAGAAAGCTTTTTCAAACTTTTGAGCACAATTTAGCATCAAATATGTTGAATTCCAACGAGTACTAACATCAAGGCACAACAAACTTTTGCTTTCTATATTCTCACTTTCAACACACTCTTTAAATTTTTGCAATCTAGATGGAGATTGCCTTACATATCTCACCGCCCCTCTAACACGAGCAACCGACTTATTCAAAAGTTTCAAACCTTCATTCACAATCAAATTTACTATATGTGCAACACACCTCATATGCATATATTTTCCATTCAAAATATTTCCATGCTTACTCCCAAACTTTTTTTGCAAATATCCAATAGCACCATCATTTGCACTTGCATTATCAACCGTAATAGTGAATAATTTATCAACCCCCCAAGAAAGCAAGCATTTTTCAATCAATTTACCAATAGCATCACCTTTATGACTTGAAATTTGACAAAAATTTATGACTTTCTTATGCAAATTCCAATTATCATCAATAAAGTGAGTTGTGAGACACATGTAATTAATTCTTTGCAAAGATGTCCATGTATCCGTAGTTAAACACACTCTATTACATGAACTCTTCAACAAATTTCTCACTTTGATCCTCTCATCTAAATAAAGTTGATAAACATCTCTTGTGATTGTTCTTCTTGAAGGAATGTGAAACATAGGACAAGCCACTTGAACAAATTCCTTCAAACCTTCACTCTCCACAAATCTAAAGGGTAGTTCACACTTCACAATCATATTTGCTAGAGCCTTTCTAATAGCTTCTTGATCGAATTTCCAACTTGAAATAGCCCCTTCCCCTTCATTACCCTTTTTTTGCACAACAATTTGAGATTGTGACTTGTCAACATTATTAGGATTTTGTTTACATGCATTCATGTGATATTTTAATGATGTAGTTCCATTTCTCTTTGTATCACAAGCATATTCTTTCCCACAGTGCACACATTTACATGAAGTAACACCAGAAGATGAAGTAACTTGTTTAAAATGAGACCAAACTTCTGACCTAGATTTTGTTGCTTTTCTCTTTTTTGAAATTTGACTTGCACCTGCACTCTCACTTGTTGAAATAGCAACTTCATCTGACGAAAGAGCCGTATACAACGGAGAAATTTCTTCCATTGACATCTACAAGCAACATTAATAAAATTTCTCAATGCAACATAAGCTACATAAATTATCAATACATACTCAAATCATCAATGCAACATAAGCTAATTAAGTAATTAGCAGATACAAAACATTGGATCACTGGATTACTACTTAAAAAAATAAATTTTTATTATTAGAAAGAAAAAATATATTTAAGTATTTAACACTAAAAAAACATTGTTAAGATATATATATATATATATATATATATATATATATATACTGCAAATGTGAAATGTTAACAAATAACAAGGAGTAATAACTAATAAGCTACTGTAATTCTGTAAATAAGCAAATAACTAATAAGCTACTGTAATAACTAATAACAAGGACTAACAAGCATATTCTGCAAATTAAACCTTGACAGATCATTTTGACAGCAGACAGCATGAGACAACAGCACACTGGATTACTGGAAATGATAACTAAAAAACATTGTTAATATATATATACCTCGTGTGCGTGTCCTTGTCGACGGTGGCCTACTGGCGGTGGCGGACTGAGTGCGAGAGAGACAGTGAGGGGCTTGGGTGGCTGGCGGTGGCTGACAGGCAGTGGACGGTGGCCTACTGGCCTCTATCCCTGGAGGCTGGAGCAGGTCCACGGTTCTAGGCTGCTGGCGAATGGCGGTGGGCTGGTGGCGGACTGGGGCGGTGAGAGATACAGAGTGCGAGAGAGACAGTGAGGGGCAGTTGCGTTCTGACGGTGAGAGAGAGAGCGCGAGAGAGGCAGTGAGGGCTAAGGGTGGTGGCCGGTAGCCGGTGGGCGTCAGCGATGATTGAGATTTGAGAGAGAATGAGAGATTGCGAGAGAGTGAGAAACAAAGAGGGCTGGGGGCGGCTGAACTCAAATGAAATTAGGGATTAGGGATTTCTCATGTTATATATATATATATATATATATATATATATATATATATATATATTAATTTTCGGTTAACCGTTCGGTTAATTCGGTTAACCGGCTGTTTCGAACCGAATTAACCGTTAACCGAAAATTCCAAATTCCATTAACCGTTCACCGAACCGAAAAGTTCGGTTCGGTTACGGTTAACCGAATTTCAGCGGTTCGGTCGGTTAACCGCCTATTGTCCGTGTTTTGCCCACCCCTACATGCAGGGCATCTATATCAACCTTTGGGCATTGCCAAGTTAGTTGGGTAGCTAGATCAGCAAATGTTATTGCTCATTCTCTTGCCACTTCGGCTTTTTCATTTTTTGATTCAATGTACTGGGACTCTGTCCCGCCCGACTCTATTTCTGCATTTTTACATTAATACATCTCGATGCTTCTGCTTTCAAAAAAAAATAATTTGTTTACAGGTACAAAAATGATTAATTACATATACAAAATATGTTAATTGTAGACACATAATTTTTTTATCAGAATTCACAATGCAATATAAACACTAGTTCATGGTATAACAAATTAAAAATTGGGTAACAGATGGATAGTATCATTCCAGCCCCTTTTTCATGCTTTTTATTTCTTGAAGTCTAGAGAAAATTACAATGAATAGGATTTCTTTAATTATCCATTCCAGAAAGAATAATAGTTAAAATTTTCTTTTTCTCTATCTACAGGAACCAAGAGATTGGATCTAGTCGTAAGAAGAATGCTTAGTATAAATAACCCGTTTCTTTGTCTTCGACCCCCAGTCACTAAGAACGCTCATATTATGTATTTATTGTTAATATATTATTATGTGCTTAAAGGGATGTAAATAGGTCGAATCGAGTCAAGGTTTAGAAAATTAGGCATGAGCATTTTACAAATATTTAAGGTTTGGGCTTGGGCTTGAACTTGTATGTAAGTTTTTTGTTAGGCTCAAGCCTAAGCCTACAATTTGTCTGCTTGACTTAAAGCTTTTTTAAAAATCTGTTTAATATGTAGACCATTAAAAATGCATCAAAGTCATTCTTTGAGCATATTTAAAGCTTACATCTTAAGTATTTTTAAAAACTTTGATAAATATTTCTAAATAATTTAATAAATGTACATAATACAACACTAATACATAATTATATTATATCACCACAACGCAAACATTATAGCATTAAAACATAAAATAAAATAAAACTAGTCACGGCTTTAGCATGCTAGCTTGTTAACTTGTTTATGAATAAATTAAACTATATTATTGCTTGCCATCGTATATAATCTCATAAATAGTTAACAATCAACTCATATAATTAAGTAGCGACACTTCATTAAATATTATAACAGTAAGAACAATTAACAAATAATTAAACAAAATATAAGAATACTTGTAATAGGATTAACAACAATGTTTATAGTTGAATTATAATTTAGAATGTAATTTTGGGGGTGGAGGGTTAGGGTTTGGTAATTATATATACTTGCTTGAGGTTATATTGTCGATATAAATATATATTAGGTATACAATAGAACATATACAAACTTAATATTAAAAAAAAGTTTTATATATATATATATATATATATATATATATATATATATATATATATATATATATATATATATATATATATATATGTCAAGCATGTAGGTCCTTACAAAGGGGTCTGACTATTCTCATCCTTATCAGTCGTGATACTATGGGCCATGGTTCAAAAACGGCGCCGTTTAAGTAAAGAAACGGTTGTCGTTAAGTTTTAACAAATCCCGTATTTTTTGTGTTCATAACAAAATGAAACTATAATGTATCTAAAATGAAATTGTCTCACAAGTTGTGTTTATATTATCAAATGCAACTGTAGTTTAATTGAAATGATACTTTAGTTGTATTGAAATAAAACTGCAACATGTATAAAATGAAATTGAATAATATGTTTCACATATTGAGTGCATATTGTCCAATGAAATTGTAGTTATATCGAAATGATCGATACTGTAGTTGTGTTGTAATAAAACTACAATGTATATAAAATTAAACTGAATAACAGTTTCACATATTTGAGTGTATATTATCTAATGAAACTGTAGTTATATCGAAATGATACTATAGTTGTGTTGTAATAAACCTGTAATGTATGTAAAATGAAACTGAATAACAGTTTCACATATATTTGAGTGTATATTGTCCAATGAAACTGAAATTATTCAAATGATACTTTAGTTGTATTTTAATGAAACTACAATGCATATAAAATGAAACTGAGTAATAGTTTCACATATTTGAGTGTATATTGTCCAATGAAATTGTAGTTATATCGAAATGATACTGTAGTTGTATTGTAATGAAACTACAGTATATATAAAATGAAACTGAAAAACAGTTTCACATATTTGGGTGTATATTGTCCAATGAAACTGTAGTTGAATTAGAATTATAATTCAACGGTGTTGTAATCAGACTACAGTGTATATAAAATGAAATTCAATAACATGTCTCACTGTAATAAACCTATTATATATATAATGTCGAATGAGACTATAGTTCGAACAAAATGAAACTGTAGTTGTGCTGAAATTTAACTATAATGTATATCAAATGGAACTGAATATGTTATACAAGTAGAGCTACCTACGCGAAACGGCGCAAAACGGGTGCCGTTTCTTTTCATTAAAAGAAACTGAACTATTTTTGGACCATGATCCACGATATAATTTGTCCATCCTTATTGACAGTACTTTACTACTTTATTTTTAGTTTATTTATAGTTATATGATTTATTAACTATAAATATAAATTTTGGATCAAGGTTCATAATATATATGGTGAATCCTGGTGCATAATCTATACTTCTATACTATTAATAAAAACAATATCCTCAGTTTTAACTTCCCGCCCAAAACAGACCTATAATATTATGGTTTGCGTAATATTGTAAAATATGGTAATACAATTCCTATCCCTAATACAATTGTAAATTAAAATATAATTCCTAATAAAATATATTCTTCCCTACGTTCCTATTCGTAATACAATTCTAGACTAGAATTACTAATGGTAATAATTCAGTATATATATTTCTCTGCAATGCAATCTATACTATTAATAAAAACAATATCCTCAGTTTTAACTTCCCGCCCAAAACAGACCTATAATATTTTGGTGTGCGTAATATTGTAAAATATGGTAATACAATTCCTACCCCTAATACAATTGTAAATTAAAATAGAATTCCTAATAAAATATATTCTTCCCTATTCGTAATAAAATTCTAGACTAGAATTAATTCAGTATAGTGCAATCTATACTATTAATAAAAACAATATGAAAATTTGGCATAATTCCGACTAGAATTAATTCAGTATAGTGCAATCTATACTATTAATAAAAACAATATGAAAATTTGGCATAATTCAACCCGCAAGGCCAAACAATTTTCTGAACGACATTCGTGCATGCAGGTGTCGGCGCACGAGTCAAGCCTTTTTAAGTTCATTTGCCCCCCCCCCCCTCCCTGCGCGCGAGAGAGAGCCTCTATGTTATACAATTCAATAAGCCTTAGAAAAACTCTTGTATAAGTAGTGGTGCAAACCACTTCTCAAACCAATGTGGGACAAAAGTTACTTGAAAGGTTTTTCTCTATATTTTTCTAACTCAAATGGGTCAACTTTGAGAACCAATTTCTCATTCACCCATTATCAGTTTTGAGCGTACAATATATCAATCTTTTCGTCTAACTACGAAGAACACGAATCCACTTTGACCCGACCCGAATCGAAAGTGGACCCCACATATATTTGTACCACAATATTGCCAGTAAAATGGCATTTTATGCTAATTTTTTTCCAACAGTTATTTGTCTAGAGAATATCAACGTGTTGAAGGAAGAAGATGATATATAGTGATATATAGTGAAGGGCAATATCATCTTCACTATATATCATCTTCTTCCTCCAACACAACGCTCGGTCAACCAACAATTACTGAACTGATTATCCCATTACCCCCATGTAAATTTTTTTCTAATATAGTTATACTTACTGAATATCAAAATATAAGTGTACCTCAAGATCTTGCAATAACTAACCGACAAGTAATTAAATTAATGAATATGATGCAATAATGTAAATTATCTACCTATTGCATTTATACACTTATTTTAGAACACT
>NC_044920.1:555912-567512 GCF_003576645.1 Ipomoea triloba | reverse complement strand
TCTAATATAGTTATACTTACTGAATATCAAAATATAAGTGTACCTCAAGATTATACGCTTATTTTAGAACACTGAATTTTTGTGATATTTGTTACATGCAAGGAAGACTCATACTATAATTGCATTTATACACTTATTTTAGAACACTGAATTTTTGTGATATTTGTTACATGCAAGGAAGACTCATACTATAATTGCATTTATACACTTATTCATACTCATATTCGATGTTATAATTTATATAATAGTATATCGATTCAAATATTTCTTAAAATATTATAACAAATTCATTCCGTGCAACACACGGGTGAAAATACTAGTATATATAATTTGCAATGAAACATTATGTTATTAGACCTAAACAATGAAGCATTATCATGGAGTATAATTACAACTTTTGAAAGTTGAAAAATTATTTTCACAATTTTTTTTTAATAATTCAGGACTTTATTCGACATTCTTTCCTTTCTATTACTTTGTATTATATAATAACACATGCTCAGAGTAATGCAATATACCAAGGGTTTCTATTTCGCTGGGAGATGAGCTTTGGTAAAGTGATTCTTGAAAGTGATTTTAATATGGCAATTCAAAAATCACTTCTTTGTCTTCCACTTATCGATTGTCTATTTGTCTATATTGCAACAACGCATGTAACAACAACAATGATAATTTATTTTATTAAAGTAGGCAGCAACCATGTAGTATCAATCATTTATCTTATAAAAACTAGCTAAAAGTAACTCAAGTGTTTAATCTATTCAGATGAATGGATCAAATTAATCATCACTTTTAAATAGGAATATTTTCTTAAATCAATCCTCCCCTCCCCCACACACACATAAAAATTATAAAGATATTTCTTTTTATCCAAAGGATCGGAGAGAATCACCTCGCTAATAAGCTATTCTCATAAATTCAGCGGACTTGTAAAATCCCTAAGATGTCCTCAGTAAACACGTTGAGAACTTTGCCATCCGGCTGAACAAATCTCTTATAAAATATTATTTAGCACCTAATAAGTCAATCTTCATGCATGATTAGTAATTAATTTTCTTTTTAATTAATTATTAAATGTAGCCCAGGCCACCAGGCACCAGTATTGCTAGGATCTTATGCGATTGCTTCATTATTTAATGCTCGTTATGCACACTATGACACTAACCTTTTTTTTTTTTTTTGAAGAAAACAAATTAATTCATTAAATCAGCAGAAAGACAATCAACCAGAAAAGGGGGTGGACAATCAAACCATTCCCCGCAACCTTACTCAGAAACGGCCTCCCTAGCAACAGCATGGGCAACCCGATTCGCAGATCGCTTAGCAAAATAGAAGTCAACATCACTAATCGTGAATGCTACCTCTTTCACATCATCAATAATAAAACCAAAACTAGAAGTAAACGAGTCTGAACGTAAAGCAAAATAAACTAATTGAGAATCAGTTTCGACATCGACATCTCCCATCCCTGTTCCTTTTAACCAGCTGAGTGCCTCTCGAATACAAATTGCCTCCGCCACCTTTACTTCATAATTGCCCGGACGTCGCTCTCCTTTACAAGCTAGGAACCGACCTCCATCGTCACGAAGGACCCATCCTAGCCCCAGAATATTATTCGTTTCGTCAATGGCAATATCTGTATTCAATTTAATTCTACCAGCTTGTGGCTTCTTCCATTTCTGTTCAAGACCACGGCTTGCATGGTTAATGCTCTCTGATTCGCATGCAGCCTTCCAATTATCAAGGAATGACAATGCTGACTCCACAACAACAACACGCACAAAAGCTTTACCATTCCAGACACTCTCATTACGACTGCCCCAAATACCCCAACACAACATCACACACTGACTTATTAAATCAATATGAAGAGCAGTAAGCATAGCAAAAAACCAAGCTTTAAAATTACCATATTCATGAATTATTGTCGGCACCCCAAGCCTCATCCACATGCTACGAACCACTGGGCAATCAACAAATAAATGGTATGCAGATTCGTCCACTACCCCACACATGTGACAGACCTGCGAACATGGAATGTGTTTGGTTAACAATGCATCACGAGTTGGCAAATATGACGAAGCTAATTGCCAGCAAAAAAATTTAACCTTTGGGGGAATATGGAGACTCCAAATCTTGTGCCAATCATAATTATCGTGAACCTCGCCAATCAGCATTCTATAACAGGACTTTACTGAATAATTGCCTTTTGATTCCCAAAACCATGTCCATGCATCTGGCGGTTTACTCAGACTCACGGGAATATTAAGAATAATAGAAGATTCACGATCATTAAACACATCCTTTACCAGATTCACGTTCCAGTCTGATCCCTGACTATTAAAGAGCGTTGAGACAGGAGCATTTCGTACAGACTCAGGCACTACTGAGCTGACAAAAGGATCCCCATCTGTTGGGAGCCATGGATCGACCCCTATGATGGTACTGTTCCCATCACCAATACTCCTCCGACATCCTGAGCGAATAACATTCTGAACCTCAAGCAGACCTCTCCATATAAACGACGGGTTGCTACCTGCAGTAGCATCAAAGAAAGAGCAACGAGGATAATTGCTACCTGCAGTAGCATCAAAGAAAGAGCAACGAGGATAATACCTACCTGCAGTAGCATCAAAGAAAGAGCAACGAGGATAATACCTACTTTTATAGACCCGAGCCACAAGAGAATGAGGATAATACCTACTTTTATAGACCCGAGCCACAAGAGAATCAGGCCTCGAGACCAGACGCCACACTTGTTTGCCCAACAGAGCTAAGTTCAAGACCAGACGCCACACTTGTTTGCCCAACAGAGCTAAGTTCATTTCCCGCAAACGTACTTGTTTGCCCAACAGAGCTAAGTTCATTTCCCGCAAACGTCGAAAGCCCATTCCTCCTTTCTCCTTCGGAACACTCAACCCCGTCCACGACCTCCACCTTATACCCTTACCATCTCCTAAGGATCCCGTCCACCAAAATCTATTAAAAGTAGCTTCGATATCTCTACACAATCCGACAGGCAACAAAAAAACCATCATTGCATCTCTACACAATCCGACAGGCAACAAAAAAACCATCATTGCCTAGCATGGCATAGCCTGTAGGACATTTTTCAGAAGCACTTCTCGCCCAGCCCGGGAAAGAAAACGTGAGTTCCAACTGCGTACTCGGCTTAAAATCTTATCTTTAATAAAACCCAGGATTGCTTTCTAATTTCTTAAACACAATGACTTTATAGGTGGTTTAGGATGAATGATTGATTGGTTGTTGTTGCTGTTCTTATCTAATCAATTATCATAATTAACTATAAATCAATATTTTAATATTAAATTATTATTAGCTAAAGAGTATATATATTTTTTATAATTATAACATTATTAATAATAAAACATAAAAAATTCTAGTTAAAAATAATTAATAATAACAATAACAATAATAATAAATTGTAAAAATAATTTTATAGTTAAGTTAATAGCACAATATACTTACGTCTTTATAGATCATTTTACATGTAATCAATTAAGAGTAAATAGCTAATTTACAAAAAAATCTTTTTGTTATAAAGAATTATATTAATACTATCAACTAATCAAAATACCTAATACAATAAACTATCAGCTAATTGCGCTTAGTCAATTATAGGTTTTTGACTTTTATTTTTTCTGCTTTAGATTGTTAGCTTTTACTTTTACTTATTATTTTTTTTTTTTGACATTTTTACCTTCTGGATTATTAATAATTATTACTGTATTATATTATTTAATTGTCACTTGCCAACGTGAAGGTAAAGATAAGTTTTTGTTTTTTGTTTTCCCTCCCGCCTAACTTTTAATTTACAACATTGGTTATAAGTTAAAAATCCATGTAGTGTTGCTCAATCATTGTCATCCTTCACATATTAATTTACATATATAATTATTGAAGTCTTTGAACTAATTTTCGTGAACTCGTGAAGTGAGTTACAAACTTATTATGCAATAAAAAATGGTATTATTCTCTTCAAATGATTGGAGAAATTATTTGTGACGTAACAAAATATTTAAAAAATAATATATTCAATATTAATTTACGCAATAAATTAAACCTATTCCGATCTGGTCAGTGCAAAGAATATATTGCAATTTGCAAATAATATATAATTATATATCATATATGCATATAGTATCTTGTATGCCAGCACCAATGATCTTCAAATTGATTATATTAATATAAATAAATTAAATATCATAAATATATATATAAATAATCAAATAGTTATTATATATGAATAATGTGGCTTGCAACATCAGAATTTACATTTATTATTTACATGCTTTTATTTAATTAATCAATCCACATGCTAAAATTATTATTTTTGAGTAACGAGAGTAATCATTATTCGATAGTGTGCACTGGGTATATTCCACTCCTGTATAATAGGCCACAAGTCACACGACTACACGAGTGATGTAAACTGCACTAGTAAGACCTGTGTGACGGACTCGACCAAGAGTGTAACCTTCAGGTACAACATCTTCCACCCACTCGACCACCCCTTTCGGGACATGAAAAAATTATTATTAATATATACAAATAGTTAATCACGAATTATATCAACTAGCATTAGTTTTAGTTTTAGTTTTAGTTTTTTTTGTTTGTTTTGTTTTGCAAGAGTTGTATTTTTTCCGTTGTGCCACTACTCACTAGCGTTTCTCTATTAGGCGACGTCTCGATATTTTAGTCATATCTCATATTAGGAGCGTCCAAATCAAGTGATTCAAACGGCATTGAAAAGATATAATTGAAAAAGTTACAACTTCTATGCAGACCACAAAGTCTAATTCAAGCATATACAAGATGAAAAGTGGGTTAGAAGTCAAAACTGTTGTGGAGAGAAGGAAGAAACTTCAGAACGGGGCGTTCTGCTGCTACGACCCCCATTACGCACGTAATAAACTCATAACACGAGCAAATAATGTGCTATAAATAGAGAGAGTTGTTTTTTCAGTGAGAGAGTTAGACATTAGTAGGTTAGTGACGGTAATAATGTGTTTACCGGTATATTATTCGAGTATTTGAATGTTTGAATACAATATTGAGCGTAGTGCTCAGTGTACAAGTGAGTTCAGTATGTATTGTCCAAGTTCAAGTGTCGTCAGAAGCCCCCCCACTACGTGGTTGTGAGTCCTTTTATTCCTTCCAGCTCAGTAACGGAGCATTGATGAGGAGTTGAACGTTGGACATCAATACCTGAGGTGTTGAATGCTGAGGAGCTGAACGTCGGTCATCAATGCTGAGGAGCTGAACGTTGGCCATCAATGCTGAGGAGTTGGACCGTTGCGCATTGATGCTGAGGAGTGAGGTGTCTTGGTAGTTTGAGCGACAACTGTCTTGGTTATGACAACGGTTCCGGGTCGGGTACCCAATTACCCTGTCAGTTAGATACTAGTTTTATTTCTCCATTCTTAGAAGCATAGATAGGAAAATATACTCCATTTCTCCTTTCAATTTCAATTTCTATTCCAAACATTAGTTAGGTTCAATTACATCTTTACATTTGAAGCAAATATTGAAGAGTTGAATATTCAATTTCATCTCCATTTAGCTAAGCTATTTCCAATTTACTTTCATTCATTGCAATTTACTTGCTTTAATTTATTGCTTTGATCTATTATCTTGTGTTTATTATGAAATTCCTTAACTTGTTGATCTTGAATCTTGTGCTATTTTTATTATGCTTATGTGTGATTAATTTTTCTTTGAGGGAGATAAGGATGTAGAATAGGTTTTCGGAGATATGATATTGAATTGAATGGGTAGGGGGATGAAACTTGATTTGGATTGTCCCGATTAAGTAGTGACAGTCTAATCTAGGCTCAAGGGGTTGATCAATAATCACACTCCACCTTTGAGAAAAGAGGAGTATATATGAGATGTCTTTGACACCAAGTATTTGATGAAATGCCCCTTAACCACTTTTGAGTCATTTTGAGAATGTCCTTAATTGTTCTAAGGGTGTGGAATGACATTAAGAAAGACTTTCTCGATCAAGGTTTATATGACATCTACTATCTAATCAATTGAATCTTCCCTTTGCTTCCGATTTGGTTACAGTTCCTAGGCTTAATCCTATTCATATTCCTCTCCATCTTCATATTATTGTTAGTCATTTTAATTGTTATTTGTTTGTCATTTCTTGCATCATCTATCCTTATCTTGGGCTAGATTTCCATTAGAAGAAGTAATACCGTGTGCTTGAGAGACAGTAACTTGAATCCTATAGCCAATCATTTGAGAAAGATATCCAGCATAAGGATACCTCTCACATAACCGTGCCCCCACTATATCACTTCCATCACTATTCCAAATCTATATTGCTTTATTTAAAATGTACATTTTATTTCAAGTTTATCTACTATGTATGAGACAAAATTTCGCTCTACTTTAAGAATTTAAATGCAAAAATTTCATTATATAGTCAATCTTATAGGAAAAAAATTAATATTTCAAAATATCAATAAGACTTTACAACAAGAATATTTCATATATAACGGCAATTGAGGTCCGAATCATATACACAAGGAAAACCTATGAATTCGTACACATAATTACATTGTATAACTCTTTAATTACACTTTGACAACATCATCATACATATAATTCTTTAATTACTTTTCAACAACATCAGTAATCTATTATAATCATGTCACTTTTAACAAAAAATATATATATAAGACTCATCATCAATATCACATTAAGAATACTTAATTTATTTTAATATGAAAAATATTACGACATGATTTTTATTCTAAATTATAACTATCTACATCAGTATTTATCTTTACTATTACTCTTTTATTACAAATGGAATATACTCATTTTGATTATATTGAAAATAATTTTTTATTTTATATTAATTAACTTTTATATTTAAAACTTATATTAAGTATTTATTTTTCAAATTTTTATTTTGGAAACTAATAATTTAATCATGCAATGCGTAGTTGGTAACTCGAAGATTAAGTCAACAAGTCACTTTGGATTAATTTGCATGAATTTGTGTAGTTCAAGGACCCAATTGCATTGCTTTTTAGTTCGATGGCCTAATTGCAGCTTCGTGTGTAGTTCGGTGGCCTATTTGACCCTTATTCCTTCAATAGTTTGACATAAATGGTAAGCATGCATATCCCAAACGTAGTCTAGGCCGGATAAAATATGGATTAGCCTCAATAGTAATGAAGATACCAGATGTCATATCTTTACTAGGCTTGAATAGTAAAATAACTAAGATTATCTTTACGCCTACAATTCTCTCTCACTTTTAATCGTGGACCTTAGTGTCATATAATCATATAAATAACATTTTCAATTATACAATATTTTATTTACATCATTTAAATTTCAAAACTCATCTTCAAAAGATAATAAAATAACTATTATTAAAGAAGACAAAATTCTTACCAAAAGTTGTCAATAATGTCTAAAAGCAACTCCAAGAGGGATTTTTTTTTTACATGGTTTTTGCCCGCCACATAAGCGCGTAGGTGCATTGCACGCGCACCACCAGTCGAATTTTTTTTCTCTCTCTCTCTTTTCCTCTCCTCGTAAGCCCCACAAAAATAATCGTACATACTGTAATTTTTTTCTTTCTTCAATTCTCTGTCCTCCAACTCATTGTTTTTTCGTTCATTACTCCTCTCTCCTCCAACTCATTGTGTCTCTCATCAATGTCTCAAAAAAATTGGGAGGGTCTATACACTTGAAATAGGTTTGGTACTCATTACACAAATTTTGACTTTAAGCTTTATTAATGAAGCAATAGGTACCGAAACTAGCCCTCCAAACAGATTTTGATAGGATTCAAAGTTAGGCAAAATTTAACGTAACATTAAAATGTTGAAGTGTCGTGGTACAAAAATAATAGTAAAAACATCACACATGGATTAAACTTAATTAAGTTTTCTTTATGATGAGACTGAAATAATTAGTGCTATGATACTAACATTGAAATTACATTAGTTAGCGCCGTTAAATTTGTGTGCTTTAATTTCAAACCACTCTAAATGCTGTTTTAAATGAAACCTTAACGACTCAAGCATTTTGTTCGTAAAAGAGAATTTATAGTAAATGAAATTTAATTATATTGAATCGAATAAAGACAATTTTATATTTTAATGTTTTTTTTTTTAAATACAACTAACTCTATTACATTGTAGTATCTGTCCATATATATTTTCTCAACCTTAGGGGTGTTAGCGAACAGAGTTTTTGGTAAACTACTCGTGCTCGTGTTCGTTTATTAAGATAAACCGGTTCATAAACAGTTGTAGGCTCATTCGTTTGCTAAGAGCTCGTGAACAAGCTTGTTGGGCATCGATCGGGTAAACCGGTTCATAAACAGTTGTAGGCTCATTCGTTTGCTAAGAGCTCGTGAACAAGCTTGTTGGGCATCGATCGGGTTGGCCGAGTTCAGTTCCTGCTCGATTCGAAACGTGGTATTGTGGCTTATCATAGAGTTGTGCGTCGGTCGGGTTGGTCGAGTTCAGCCTCTTCGAGACGTGGTATTGTGACTTATCATGGAGGGGCGAAAGCCAAGTACAATCCTAGATGGGATGTGGGCATAGGTCGGGCCAAGTCCAGTCTCGGGAGGGCGGGAAGGTCGGATTGGCCGAGTTCAAAGTCCATGCCCCACTAGGGTTGAAACTTGTGACCTCCCATTTGAAAGAGTAATAGAGATGTCATTGAGTTACAAGTTACTTCGCACAGTTTCAATGATTTATTAAGGAAAAAAATTCTAATTTTATTGAACCAAATTAAATGAGCTATAATAATCGGTCAAAATTGCAATTGCATGGACATTATTTTATTTCAATTGCTTGGTTTAGCAAATTGAAAATTTTTAAAATTTACTTTTAATTGGAAATATGACTCAAATTAGATAGCTGGCTATTTTTAGCAAATCTAGCTGAAAATCGACGAAAAGTTATAAGTTAGAAGCTGAAAATTGAAGATCGAGTTGTTAAGCTAGCTAGCTGATTATGCTTAAAAGTGATTTGAAAAATTAGCTTTTTGTTAACTTGATAAATGTAAAAAGACTAAAAAAGATATCTTTATAAAATTTAAATAGTTTTAAATTTAAATAGGTTTGTTTACATATTAAAATTTAACATTTTGAAATGAAACTATTAACATAATCATGATCTAGCATCCCATAAGGAAGTAGCAATATTGTTGCGAATCTCCTTCATCTCAATAGAGGTCTCACTTACATTTTTGTTGATGAAGATATTACTATATATATAAACGAGTTCCCGTGCTGTAGCTTTAGGTGCGTAATTTTCTTTCTTAAGGTGCGTGATTTTCCTTCTTAAGGTGCGTCAGTGTTGAAACTTGAGGTGAGTGAACCTAAAGCTTTTTTTTTTTTTTTTTTTAAAAGACACCTAAAGCTTAAGGTGCATTGTTTTCCTTCTTAAGGTGCGTGAGTTATTGAAACTTAAGGTGTGCCATTTTAAAACCTTAAATGCGTGATTTGTGTTCTTAAGGTGCGTAATTTGTGTACTTAAGGTACGTGATTTGTGTACTTAAAGTGTGTGGTTTGTGTACTTAAGGTGCGTCGGCCTAAAGCTTTAGGTGCGCGTGGTTTGTATTTTTAAGGTGGTTTGTTTGTGCACTTAAGGTGCGCCATTATAATGCTTAAGGTGCGTAACGGCACAACCGCACGGGAAACCTTCCCTATATATATATATATATTAGATAATCAATCTTAAAAAAATAAATAATAATAATAATAATTATAATAATAATAATAATTATTATTATTATTATTATATGGTAATTTAATTGGGGGTAAAAGATATCATTTATTTAAAATAATAAGGATAAACATATAAAAAAATTAGGAAGTTACTAGCTTATTTTAAGCTAGTAATTTATTTTGAGAACATTACCAAACAGAGCTTCTAACTCTTTTTTTTTTTTTTGAAAAATAAAGAAGCTAATTCATTAATCATAGGCTGAAACGTTTACAATAAAGATCGATGGAATGGTCAAACATTCCTTACAGTCAGACATTGATTGCAGCATATTTCTATAACAATTCAAATACCCGGAGTATTCCGGGGTATCGATCCACAGGGAAGCGCAACGTACCCAAGACTGACACTGGTTGAATAGTCTTGCACACCACCTGAGTATCTATTTCCATTCTTCTATCCATTGACTATATCTCCATCGCCATTCTTCTATCCATTGACAATATCTCCATCGCCATTCTTCTATCCATTGACAATATCTCCATTGGGCTGAACTGCATATCATAGTTCATAGGAGTCTCTTTCTCATTGTCATGTTTGTCACCCAGGATGAGATTCACGTACGCTATGACTAGTTTTATCGTTTCACGCATTATGAAAAAAGAACTCGCCAAGTAAACGAGAGGAAGAAACTCGTCAAAACAACGAGAGGAAAAACACAAAAACTGCAAACAAAATTAAACCAATAAAACAAAGTAAAGGGAAAAACAGTGTGAAAATAAGAGAGTAACGACCGGTAGCGGTGGAAATGGAGGAGAAAACAGTGAATGCAAAAAAGACAATAAAGATAGACGCTGTCTGAGGTGGAGATAACAGCAGGGGAAGACGATTGGACGCCGCCTCCGATCCGCTTACTTCACGGAGGCGGCGGCCGTGAAGAAAACAAAAGAGGAGAGAACTTTACTAGGGTTTGCTATGAGGAGGCGGCTCTTGATCGGCCACAAACTAGCTTCTAACTCATTAGTAGCTTAAAATAAGGTTGTCATCAACCCTGCCAATCCACCCTTTCTAATCTATGTGGCAATAGAGAGTTTATTTATTTATTATTATTTAATGTCATCTGTGTTGCAATAGGAGAGAGAAATTGCTAAATTAGCAAGAGGAGAGAGAATGAAAAAGTGAGAGAAAAAGCATGGTAAATTTGATTTATGTACTTTTATTTTTTATCTTTTTTATTTCCTATTATATTTTTTTTGACAACTATTTCCTATTATATTATTTAGTTATTATATATATATAATATAATATGAAAATTTCAAATAGTGAAGAATTTACAAATTTGATGATGTGAAAGTGAGACCCATTTTAGAAAGTGAGAAATTTCTGGGTTAAAGATAGCCTAAGTTATAAGGCTATTCTTATCCCAACAAGTGAACCCTTTCAAGATGATATATTGATTAGGGGTGTAAACGAGCCGAGCCGAGCTCGAACCTAGGATGGCTTGAGCTCGAGCTCGTTAAGGAAGGCTCGGCTCGAGTTCGAGCTCGAGCTCGATCGAGCTTGAAAATTGATGCTCGAGCTCGAGCTCGGCTCGAGCAGCTCGATTGTTCGAGCTCGAGCTCGAGCTTGGTCTTGAGTTCGAGTTCGAGCTTGAATTTGAGCTCGAATTCATGCTCGAACTCAAGTTCGAGTCCGATTTTAAACTCGAATTTAACCTGTTTGATTTTAAATTTATGTTTCAATTAAAAATAAACTATAATATTATATGTATACATATTATATATATGTATACATATTATATATATATATATATATATATATATATATATATATATATATATATATATATATATATATATATCTCGCGCG
>NC_044920.1:520183-555593 GCF_003576645.1 Ipomoea triloba | reverse complement strand
TATATATATATATATATATATATATATATATATATATATATATATATATATATATATATATATATCGCTCGCGAGCGGCTCGTCGAGCCACGAGCCTAAGACATTAGAGCTCGAGCTTGGCTCGATTATTAAATGAGCCGCTCGAGCTCGAACTCGAACTCGAATTTAACCGAGCTCGAGCCGAGCTTTGACCGAGCGGCTCGGCTCATTTACCCCCCTAATATTGATATGGAAGGCAATGTGAAATTTTCTTTTTGTTTTATTTTGTTAGCTTATGTGGCTTGCAAGTTTGCAATTGACATTTATTTCTTTTTTTTGTTATTTTATTATTATATTTATAATATAAACTAATAAAAGGCAAGTATAATTACATTTGAAATTGAGAGAGTATTGTAGGAATAAGAATAGCCTAAGTTCTGCCCAGTAGAGCTACTTGTGTATCTTTGTTACTGGTTTATTTTACTATAGTTCAAAAAATATAAATAAGAAAAAGAAGAGAAACTATTATTAAAAAAAATAATTATTGAACCTCAGTTTCCAAACATCTTTTTAAATTTACTTGGACAGTGTGTGATTGTTTTTAAGAAACGTGAATAACATTATCCAAAAGTAAGTCCAAAACACACACACTATTAAAAAAAAAAGAATACTATAAAGAAGAATAATAAAATAACGCTCGAGGGGCACGAGCTTAGCCCATGCACCCCTCGCGAGAAAGAAATAGTAATAATTTACTCCGTACCAAATTTCCGTGTAATATATAAACTCTCTCCTTTTGCTCTAATCTTCACCAACCAAAGTCTTTATCAATTGGATCTCTACATAAACACTTTTTAACATCAATTCAATCACATCTGAAATGGGAAACAGCCACACAACCGCCTCGTCCACCGCCGATGACACCACCGCCGCCGCCGATCCGGCGAACCTCCAAGAGTACAACTCTGTGGCCATCCCTCCCGGCGGCATTATTACCATTCTTAGCATCGACGGAGGTGGCATCCGTGGCATCATTCCCGGCACCATTATCGCTTATCTTGAAGAGCAACTTCAAGTAAGATATATATATATATATATACTCTCTCTTCTGGTTTGGGCCACAGAGAAAAATTGACAGAAAGAATATGTAGTGAGTAAATCCGGAGTGAATATAATTTTTTTAGAAAATAATATTTTATCTTTATGTATGATGATCAGGCGTTGGACGGTCCAGATGTAAGAGTTGCGGACTATTTCGATGTGATCGCCGGAACCAGCACCGGAGGACTCATGACCACCATGTTAGCCGCGCCGGACAAGAACAAGCGCCCCCTCTACGCCGGCAAGGATCTTGTTCCTTTCTACAAGGAGCACGGAGCAAAGATCTTTCCATCAGCGTAAGAGCCTTAGTTATGACTTAATACATGATTTTTTTTTTCCACTTTTGGTCCTACGACTAAGGACCATTTTCACATTTGGTTTTCAGTTATTAATTTTTATTTAACATTTAATTTTAGGACTTTTAAATCATTGTCACATTTGTCACTTAACTTGATGGTCACAATAATCATTGTCATTTGTCATGAAAAAGTAATGAAAAATGAAAATTTTACTATTTAAAATAAGTTATTAGAAATTAGGTGAAAAGGATAAAAACTCTTGATATACATAAATTCTTTGACTAGTTTAATGATTTATTGGATGCTTTTACAGTGGAATATTTGAAACGGTGAGAGATGCAACCAGCTTGCTCTCAGGTCCCAAGTACGATGGAAAATACCTACACCAGTTAATACAGAATCTGTTAGGAGATACTCGTTTGGGTCAAACTTTGACTCACGTTGTCATTCCTACCTTCGATATCAAGACCTTCCAACCCACAGTTTTTACCACCTGTGACGTATGAACCCATCTATCTATCATTAATTTTTCCGAACTCTAAGTGCATCAAATTCTAATTTATATAATATAATATAATTCAGGTTAAGGATTCCCCCGAAAAGAATGCTAAGTTGTCCGACATATGCATCGGAACCTCCGCCGCTCCGACATACTTTCCCGGCCATTACTTCGAGACCACCGACGCTAACGGCGCAAAGGTCGAGTACAACCTCGTCGACGGCGGTGTAGCAGCAAACAATCCGGTATATATACCTATATACTATTTTGATAACATAGTTAGCTTATTAATCAATTTTGACGTATTTAATTGCTATTAACTGTTTGATTTGGTTAAACAGTCAATATAAGTATTTAATTAATTAACTTTTGGTAACAATTTATTATTCCAGAACGCTAAAATTCAAAAGGCTAGGAAAAGTAATTTTGTGAGAAAATCATTTTGTATGTAATCAGCTATAGTTAACAACTAATTTATCAAACATTATTTTACAATAAGCTAATGCTATTAACTAGTCAAACCCACTAACCCAATCAATTAATAGCTATCAGCTAACAACTATTTACCAAACACCTCATTGTAATTATCTGGTCGTATAAGATTGTAAGTTGTAACATTAATTTTTGTGATTTTTAATGTATGTATGTGTAGACTCTTGTCGCGATTAGCACGGTGACGCAGAGGATGGTGACTAAGGATCCGAAGTTCTTGTTAGATAATTCGTCGAACCAGGCACTTGGGTGCCACCGGTTCTTGATATTGTCGATTGGCACCGGCACGGCGAAGTACGGTTCCAAGTACACGGCGAAGCAGGCGGCGGCGTGGGGTGTTTTGGGGTGGCTGTCTCAAGGAGACGGTAACCCTTTGATTGATGTGTTCTCCGATGCAAGTTCCGATATGGTGGATTATCATCTCGCCACCATTTTCCGAGCCCTTAATGCCGGAGATAACTATCTCCGCATTCAGGTAATTGATTGGATTTAACGTTTTAGTGCTGATTCAACTCATGTGCATTATAACTTAAGTAATTGATTGGATTTAATATAATGGTGCTGGTTTGACTCATGTGCATTATGATCTGGGTAATTGATTGGATTTGAGTGCTGGTTTGACTCATGTGCATTATAACTTGATTAATTGATTGGATTTATTTTAACGTTTTAGTGCTGGTTTGACTTATGTTCATTATGATTAATGTAATTATGCAGGAGGATAATTTACAAGGGACAGCATCCTCGGTGGATGTTTCGACAACAGAAAACTTGAATGCGCTTGAACAAATTGGGAAAAACTTGTTGAAGAAAGCAGTGTCGAAGTTGAATATGTTTACAGGGCAATATGAACCAGTGGATGGCGCTGGAACAAACCAAGAAGCTCTGAAAAGGTACGAGGTTTACTGCACAAAACATAGTACAATACCATATATACTATGATACTTATGGGATTTGGCATTGTATTTGATGGGTTTCAGGTTTGCTAAAGTGCTCTCTGACGAGAGAAAACGCCGAATCGCCGCTGCTGCCACCGCTGCCCAGTAATTGATAAGGGAAATCCGTAACGGTTACCCGAAATCACTTCTTTAATTACATAATAATGAGATTGAGTGCCTTTTATTTTCTGGTTCTTGAAATGTACTTGTCATGAAAACAATAAAGGTTTATATTGCCTTTTCCGTATTGTACAATCTTTTAAGTTTTAAGTTTTAACAACATTATAATGAGAATTCTTATTTCAGTTTTACTACGTTGACTCACAAATCCTACGCCCTAAATTTTTCTCCGATATGATCGACACCGATAAACTATTTTTTCTATGTGGGTCACAATACAAATGTCTACATCAAGATTTTTTGTGTGTGTGAGTAAAAGTTGGGAATATAAGATGGGAATACACATACTATTTTCCTTCTTATTTTGTTGTGGTAATCATAGTGATGTCAAGTGGGCTGATTCAATCTCACATCCCCCACCTATTTGTTAGATCAGGGTTCACATAACATTATGGACCTTAAATTGAAACGACGAAGTACAGGATTCATACTCACAAAGTACATAATTTCATGACACAAAGACACATAATTTATTAACTACAAATACATAATATGTTAATTGCATGTGGTAGACATAACTTATTAACTGAATAAACGTAATATGTTAACTACATGCACATAGTTTGAATGTCGTTTTGGACCAATGTCCACAATGCAATGTGCAATTTGGTCCAAGTTATAACAATTGGTGCTTTAGCTTGTGGGCCATATGCCTAGCTATGTATACTTATCAATCATTATATCGTGGATTGTAAGGCCTTCCTCAATAGCTGATGAGGTTTTTTTGAGGAGATTTTACAGGTGTGATTAGGAAAGAGAAAATGAGAGTGGAGGAAAAAAATAGAGAAAAACGCAAAATATGAAAAACGCAAAAAAAAAAAAAAAAAAAGAAGTAAAACATGTGGATTTACGCGCCACTAGTTGGGCGCTTGTTTTATAGCGCACGCAAATAGCATTGGATCTTCTTAAATTTTGATGGGTCCCACTATTCTAATAAAAACCTTTGATTTGTCGGAACACCCCAAACTTTCTCTTTCTTCCCCTTCTCTCTTCCACCTCATCATCGTCATTCTCAAAATCTGTGAAAAACCAACTAATGGGGAAGGTTTAATGCACATTGCAAGATGAACTATTGATATATACAAATTCAGTTTTAGTATATTAAAGATTCCTTTTTAATGTACAATATGTCAATATGTTCATTTTTAGTGTATTGTAGGTTCATTTTTAATACCAACTAAAAGTGAACTTATAGTACGAAGTATATTAAAAATAAATTTTCATTATATTAAAAATAAACATTTATCAATGGTTCATCCTGTAATAATGTGAATCATGGTCCACATCATAATTTTCCCTGTACTTATTTTACATTGTCATTTTGAATAATCACGTATATTTATATTTTTCTAGTTTCAATATTATAAATATTTAATATCAACTTTATTGATATGTTATGCATTTTAAATTGGGTTAAATATATATTCCTTATGGTCTATTGGCCTTCTTGATATAAGTCGGTCAACTATAACCCTATAAGTAACCTAGATCAATTTATCCCATTGTGATCCTTTACTGGCTATGGTCACAAGCCGAGATTTACTTAGTATACACCTTCAGATAGTGATTATGAGTTTTCTTCGTCACCAAAAATATATATGCCCTATTATTATATTACACATTCTTAAAGTGATGCAATATATTTAGTATATATTTTTAGTTGCATGTTGCTTTCACATATTACATTTTTTAGCACTATTAGTTGAAACATATATGTACATAACATCATATCTTCCACTTGCTGATTGTCTGTATTATTAATCATGAATAACAACAACAACAATACTAGTGATAATTTATTTTATTGACGTAGGCATCAATCATGCAGTATATATTAAACATTTTTCTTATAAAAATTAGGTTGTACCATGTGCTACAATACGTATTATATTATTAATTTTTAATAGCAACGTAACCAGCACATTTTTGTTCATATTTGAACCGTGTCAAATATATTAAACAATATTTTTAGGATTTAGTAAGTTATAATTTTATTTATTTATTTAGCATCAAATAGGTTATTTTTTTGTGACGAGAAAAAGCCAATAAACCATATTAAGAAGACTATGTGCAATGAATTTGATCAATAAAATGTTCATAATAATTAAATTCGTGACTTTTAGTGAATTAATATTCTTTGCCCATTCGCACAACCCTTTTGCTGCTCAAATAGGTTAATCTTCATGATTAGTAAGTAATATTCGATCTTTTCAATTAAATCACTTACTGCATATGTGTTTGCTTTATTAATTAATGCATGCTCCACTACCTAGCTATACCAAACAGTAACATTATTATTATTATTATTATTATTATTATTATTATTATTATTATTATTATTCTCAAACTTAACCCCTATCACCCGTTGAGCTGGCCATGCGGACAATTATTATTATTGTTATTATTATTATTATTATTAATTAGGTGACGAGGGAAACCGACAGCTACTATTTAAGGGTGCGTGTACACTTGGTGAACCGTACGCTTGTTGGATAATCGACCGACTGGGCGACCTAGTCGGTGCCTAGATGGCGTAGTCGGTGCTTAGGAAGTCTAGACGATCAGTGCCTAGAAAGCCGGCCTAAGTGGTGCTTAAGCGGCCTAGTCGGCCACCTAACCGACCAACTGCCTAGACCATCTGATATGCTAGTGATTTTTACAACACCGCTGATGACACTCTAACCATTAGGGGCTCGCGGATCATCAATGTGAGCAACAAGGCCTCTAACAACTCTCTCTGAAGGCTGGGCCGACAAAATAAATAAGAAAGTCAAAGAAATAGTTTGGTAGAAGGAGTAAGAGCATCCTTATCAGTTGGAGTTTATTCTCCAGTTTTTTGTGGGTCCCAACTTCCACCTCATCATCCACTATCTCATTCATTCACAAAAACTCTTCTCCACACTAGTTTGAGTTATTTCTTAGGGTGCGTTTGGTTCGCACATGGGAATCGGAATCGGAATAGGTATCAAATACTTGGTAAGGGTAATGGGTTTTGGTGAAAGTATTTAGCATGTTTGGTAGTTGGGTGGAATGGGAATGATTATTAATAGTTGGGGAAGAAATGATGAAGGAAGATGAAACCCTTATTTAATAAGGGTATGGGTTTTGCCATTAATGGGGTATTCCAAACCCATAGTAGCATTCACAAAACCTATCAACCAAACATAACAATCACTTTGATACCCATACCTTATGCCTAAACCCCCCAACCAAACACACCCTTAGTTTTTTGTGGACCCACCATTTTATCTCATTATATTTTAATTATTTCTTTATCTATTTTGTTTATAAATTTATAATTGTATTAAAAATAATTAAACAATACGTGTTATAATTGTAAAGTTGAAATTAATTAATAAAAAAATAATTATAATTAATATGCTTAACACCTAATTAATTAAAATGATAATTAAGTAATTTGAATGAATTAAGAGTAGGATAGAATGTGAAAAAAATTGAGAGTTAAAATCATATTTATAGGCAATATTATCATTATTTTTTATTTTTTATTTTTTTTTTATAAAAAAAGCCGTTGCCAGGCAATAGCCGGAAATATGGCCGTTGCCTGGCAACGACATTGATTTTGGCCGGAAATTAAATTGAGAGTGGCCGCCAGCTGGCGGCCACTCTCAATCTATTAAAATATTATTTTTTTTTCTTTTTGTTTGACAATATTCAACCATGTGAAGGAGAATGATCTTGTATATTATCTGCTATTCACATCAGTTTTGGATATGCCCATGGATCATTACTATTCTAATATCTACTTTTAATCCATTGATGGGCATGCTCTAAGGCAACTTACTGGTGATTCTGACACATTCACCCCTCCTTTCACATCGATGAGCATGAACTGACACAACATCCTGTGTTTCTCATTGCACTGTATAATTACAAAACTTGAGTACTCTATTAATTATCAAACATTTCTCAATACCGTTATAATTAAAAAATATTTTCTTTTCTTGTTTTCATTATTTTTTGGCCGGTACGTGATGAAGTTGATGGATGTAAGTTAGAAAAGTACGTACCAAATAAAACTCCCGTGTCCAAAAAGACCAAACACCTTTTCATTGAGTGAAATGTGAATGACATTATCCAACAAACAAACAGTACTATAAAGACAAATAAAATAAAGCTCGAGGGGCACGAGGTAGTTAGCCCATGCATCCCTAGCTCCAGAAATAGTAATATATAGTTTATCAAATTTCCTAGTCCTATATAAACTCTCAACTTCTGCTCTAATCTTCACATTAAACCACCAACAAAAATCTTTATCATTTGGATCTCTTGATTACACCTGAAATGGGAAACAGCCACACAACCGCCTCGTCCACCGCCGATGACACGACCGCGGCCGTCGATCCGGCGAACCTCCAAGAGTACAACTCTGTGGCCATCCCTCCCGGCGGCATTATTACCATTCTTAGCATCGACGGAGGTGGCATCCGTGGCATCATTCCTGGCACCATTGTCGCTTATCTTGAAGAGCAACTTCAAGTAAGTTATATATATATATACTCACTATCTGTTATGCTTTACAAAATGATAGAAACTGACAATCACTATCTGAAATTATGCACTGCCTAAAGCTTAGGTAAACATTAAAAAAAAAGTTATATTTTATTTTTATGTACGATGATTAGGCGCTAGACGGTCCGGATGCAAGAGTTGCGGACTACTTCGACGTGATTGCCGGAACCAGCACCGGCGGGCTGATGACCACCATGTTAGCCGCGCCAGACAAGAACAAACGCCCCCTCTACGCGGGCAAGGATCTCGTCCCTTTCTACAAGGAGCACGGACCAAAGATCTTTCCATCAGCGTAAGATTGCTGTGTTCTTAATGATTTGACAAGTTTAATGATTTTTTTTTGACAAGTTTAATGATTTATGGGATGCTTTTACTTGTACAGTGGAATATTTGAAACGGTCAGAGACACAACCAGGTTACTCTCAGGTCCCAAGTACGACGGGAAATACCTTCACCAGTTACTAAAGAACCTGTTGGGAGATACTCGGTTGGGTCAAACTTTGACTCACGTTGTCATTCCTACCTTCGATATCAAGACCTTCCAGCCCACAGTTTTTAATACTTGCGACGTATGAAACTATGAATCCATCCATCTATCATTAATTTTTTCGAACTCTAAGTGCATAAAATTCTAATTAATACTAATTAATATAATATAATAATACAGGTTAAGGATTCCCCCGAAAAGAATGCTAAGTTGTCCGACATATGCATCGGAACCTCCGCCGCTCCGACTTACTTACCCGGCCATTACTTCGAGACCACCGATGCTAACGGCGCAAAGGTCGAGTACAACCTCGTCGACGGCGGAGTAGCAGCAAACAATCCGGTACTGATTAATTAGATTGTGATTATTGTGTCGTGTAAGTTCTAACATTATTTTTTGTAAGGGGTAACGTTATCTTTTGTGATTTTTAATGTATGTGTAGACTCTTGTCGCGATTAGCACGGTGACGCAAAGGATGGTGAATAAGGATCCGAAGTTCTTGTTAGATAATCCGTCGAAGCAGCCAATTGGATGCCACCGGTTCTTGATATTGTCGATCGGTACCGGCACGGCGAAATACGGTTCCAAGTACACGGCGAAGCAGGCGGCGGGGTGGGGTGTTTTGGGGTGGCTGTCTCAAGGAGACGGTAACCCTTTGATTGATGTGTTCTCCGATGCAAGTTCGGATATGGTGGATTATCATATCGCCACCATTTTCCAAGCCCTTAATGTGGGAGATAATTATCTTCGTATTCAGGTAATTGATTGGATTTGACGTTTTAGGTGTTGGTTTGACTCAATTGACTTGATTAATATTTTTTTTTAATACAATTGACTCAATTACATTATAGTATTTGTTCATTTTTACTTTCACACCCTGTTGAAACACAAAGAAGTCAATACCGTAGCTGGATCTCATGACCTTTCATACAGAAAAGTCACTACATGTCATCTGAACACAAACTGCTTGGTTGACTTGATTAATATAATCATGCAGGAGGAAAATTTACGAGGGACAGCATCCTCGGTGGATATTTCGACCAAGGAAAACTTGAATGCGCTTGAACAGGTTGGCAAAAACTTGTTGAAAAAAGCAGTTTCGAAGTTGAATCTCTTTACAGGGCAGTATGAACCGATCGAAGGAGCTGGAACAAACCAAGATGCTTTGAAAAGGTACGAGGTTTACTACACAAAACATTGTACCATCGTACCATACTATGATATATATCTATCTATCTGGATACTGATGGAATTTCGTATTTGATGGGTTTCAGGTTTGCTAAATTGTTATCCGAAGAAAGGAAACGCCGAATTACCGTTTCTGCTGCCGGCGGCCAGTAACTAATTTGTTGATGGGTGATTTACGCTACCCCAAAAATACTTCTTTAATTAATTACACAATAATGACATGCAATGTTTTTAATTTCTGGTTCTTGAATTGTTGTCATGGGCACGATAAAGGTTTATAGTAACTTTTTTTGTATTGTACAATTTATTAATTACAACATTAGAATGAGAATTTTTATGCTGATGTCGTGTAATCGTAATGGTGTCAAGTAGACTACTTTAGTATCAAAGCCTGCACCCAAACTCTATGGGTCCATATAGTTAAACGGCAAATTATTGTGTGGATCATGGTCCACATAGTTGTGTGAATTACGGTTCAAAACGATGTTATTTTGATGTTTTAAAAAAATTCTTGTTCTGCGCACATATTTGAATAGTAAACATTCTTGAGTAAGATAATATATTTTATGAATTGAAATAATGCACTTTACGTGTTAAAATAATATACTTTATATGTGAAATTGTGAAAATAATGAAACTTCTGGGGTAATATAATGCATTTTATGAGTTAGAATAACGTATAATATATTTTATGAGTTAGAATAATATATAATATACTTTATGTTTTATGTGTTAGAATAATAAAATTTCTGTGGTAAGATAATGTATTTTATAAATTAGAATAATCTAATTTACATGTTAGAATAATATATTTTATGAATTAGACCGTGGTCCATACAGATAGACTACATTCTACGATTGGTTACAAACCATGTCAAATTATGTTAGAATATCCATCCAGTTTCACAACCCACTTAATTTATTTAAAATTTTTAAAATAATAATAATAATTTAATTTTAAAACTTTATTGATATATGTTATGCATTTTAAATTGGGTTAAATATATATCCCCTATATTATTATATTACACATCCATAAAGTGATTCCATATAGTTAGTATTTTTTTTTCATGTTGCTTTTACATATAACATTTTTTAGCAGTATGAAGTAGAAACATATGCAAGTGTCCAATGGCTAAAGAGCATATCTTCCACTTGCTTATTGTCTGTATTATTAATCATGAATAACAACAACAATAGTAATAGTGATAATTTATTTTATTAAAGTAGGCAGCAATCAAGCAGTGTTAAACATTTTTCTTATAAAATTGTACCATGTGCTACAATACGTATTTATATTACGGAGTATTAATTTTTAATTGCGATAAGCACTACTTAGCTTTACCAGAAACATATTTTTTTAAAGCACATTTACTTTTTCAAGATTATTATTATTATTTAGGTAACGAGAGAAACCACACAACCATTATATGAGCGTGTGAACTGGGTAAATCCCGCTCTTACGAATACTACGTAAACTAAACAAGAGAGGTAAATCTCACAAGGAAAACCACACGCTTGACTGAGCAGGTATTGGTACGTAAGAATTAAACAAATGACCATTCAAATATGAGAATCATGCTCCATCAACTAACGCTCGAACTCAAAGAACACAAGAGCAATTCATATTGAGCGTGAAGGGAGGCAAAGATGATGGTCTTGAAAAGGAAAATGGGGTACGAAACGTGAAGAAGTGATATTTTAAAGTTTAAGGAGTTTAGATAGGACTTGAGCTGCCAATACCTTGTGGTTTAATGGCATTCAGGTGCACTTCCATATGGAAGGGGTGAGTTAGAATCTCAGTAGAGGCACGTCAAGGATCAAACCCTTGATGATCTATCTTTGGTTAAGAATTAACGAGACCCTTCTACTCAATCACACCTCTAGGTTTCTTGTTATTAGGTATTAATCCTTTTGTTTGTGAACATTGTAATAGTTCGATGAGCTTGTATCATGTCTATATATTTAATGTTTCTAAAAAAAATGTATATATTTAATAATATTTCGTGGACTCAACATCTATATCTATATATATATATATATATATATATTAAAACAGAAGTGCTAGCTTTCCCGCTCATTTTAGTCCAAAATTTTTGAAATTGGTCAACATAATATTATATAATAATTCTTCATCAGAAATTCTAGCCTTCCTTATCATCCATTATCATTCCTTATTTATGGCTAAAATTGACAAAATATTCAAAATATGATTTCATTCCTTATTATTATACACGAAAATTAATGTAATATTTTAATCAATTCCATTCCTGTATGAATATATTAATCTTGCATATTTTCAATATATATCGATTACTATGTTAATGTACGTAATTAAATTCCTCTCATGATAATATTCAAAAAAAAATTCCAATAATCAAATTACTATATGATGTATATTATAGTCTTCAAAAAAAATATTACTATATTATGTGTACGTAATTAAATTCCTCTCATGATAATATTAAAATAAAATCCAACAATCAAATTACTATATGATGTACATTATAGTATTAAAAAATATTATTATATTATGTTAATGTACGTAATTAAATTCCTCTGATGATAATATTAAAAAAAATTTCAACAATCAAATTACTATATGATGTATATTATTATATTCAAAAAAAATATTACTATATCATATTAATCATATTAATATTTATGAAGGAAAAAGAAAATGAATATATTAATATTTCATTGGAAATATAATTGGCAATTATATTTTTATAATTATATTAATTATTAATTATATGGAAATGAATATTGAAATCTTTTTATAAATGAAAAAGGAAATAATAATAAAAATTCACTATAAATATAACATAGCTTTCCCTATGCAAAAATTAGTAACCACCAAATGAAATATTAGGAAAAAATTATGAAGGAAAAAGAAATGGAAATGAATATTTATTCCTTTTATGAAGGAAAAAGGAAATGAAAATATTCATATTTCACTGAAAATATAATCGACAATTATATTATAATTATAATTATATTAATTATTTAGAAGGAAAAATAAAATGAATTTATTAATATTTCACTGAAAATATATTCAACAAGTATATTTTTATAATTATATTACTTTTTAATCATATAAAAATTAATATTAAATTTTTATGAACAAAAAGGAAATGAATATTACACGGAAATCTGTTATTAATATTTTCTTACTAATTGGCAAAAGAATCAGGCCAATTAATTGTCAATTATCAAGAAAAATGAATGGAAAGCAATATTAATTCTTTTGATAAAGGAAAAATGAAATGAATATACTCAAAAGAAAATGAAATATTATGAAAAATAAAATAAATATATTAATATTTTACTGAAAATATAACACAACTTTTCCCTACGGAAAAATTAGTAACCACCAAATGAATGATTAAGAAAAAATTATAAAGGAAAAAGGAATGTAAAAAATTATTAATTCTTTTTATGAAGTGGAAAGGAAATGAAATATTAGGAAAAACGAAATGAACATATTAATATTTCACTAGAAATATAACACAGCTTTCTCTATGAACAAATTAGTAACCACCAAATGAAATATTAGGAAAAACTTATGAAGGAAAAAAGAATGGAAATGAATATTAATTTTTTATGAAGAAAAATGGAAATGAACAGTAATTTTTTATGAAGAAAAATTGAAATGAATATATTTATAATGAAATAAATATTAGAAAAAACGAAATGAATATATTAATATTTCACTGGAAATATAACCCAACTTTCATATGAAAAAATTAGTAACAAACAAATGAAATATTAGGAAAAAATTATGAAGGAAAAATGAATGAAAATCAATATTAATTCTTTTTACGAAGGAAAATTGAAATGAATATATTTAAAAGGAAATGAAATATTAGGAAAAACGAAATGAATATATTAATATTTCACTGGAAATATAGCATAGTTTTCCTACAAAAAAAAATAGTAACTAACAAATAAAATATTAGAAAAAATTATGAAGGAAAAAGGAATGACAATCAATAATTCTTTTTATAAAGGAAAATAGGAAATGAATATATTCAAAAGGAAATTAAAATATTAGGAAAAATGAAATAAATATATTAATATTTTATTGGAAATATAATCGGCAATTGTATTATTATAATTATATGAATTAAATATTAATTAATTAATTATATTAATTATTAATTATATTAATAAATACTAGTCCATAATAATCAATATTTATTAACTAGAATGTTGAGCAATCTTCTCACAAACTTTAGATGTCGTTGATCAAATTAATTAGTACATGTGTGACATGAACACTGTAGAAAGTCGAACGTATTTAATATATAATAATAATAATTTTTGTATATACGAATTGATATTTCTGTTAACGAAAAATAATTAATTTAGTGTAATTGACTAATAATAATTGCCTAATAATTATAATGGTAATTAAGCTAAATATTGGTCATTTAATTTATTTTTATACTCCGTAATAATTAAAGTTAAATTATTTCTCATTTTTTCATATTTATTTTTGTAATAATATAATTACTTAAGTCATATTAAATATCGATCTTTTTAAGATAATTGTAAACAAACAAGTCATATATTATTCAATTAATTGAGTTATACTTTTGTAATAATCTTATAATCAAATAAATGTACATGTTCAATATTAGATTTTAAAAAAAATAATTTTATCTTTAATTTTATTATCTAAATAAATAAATAAAAATTATCCGTGAATCGCACGGGTTATTGGACAATTTTTTGCTCTAATTCAAGCAAAAAAACATCAGAAAACATAACCAATCCAACAAATTTCATCAATTGCTCTATATAATATTCGATGTTATAATTTATATAATTTTATATCGATCCAACTAGTCTTAAAATATTATAACAATTTCATTCCGTGCAACGCATGGGCGAAAATACTAGTTCCATTTAATATCCTTTCGTGTGTATTCTATATTTTACTTTATTGCCTATTTTACACCCAAATATTCAATTTAGTTCGTGATGAACCTGGTTCAAACAACAATCGTTAATCATTCCAAAATATAAAGGTATAATTGCATTTAACATTAGTTTAATTATTTTTTATGAATTTTTTTTAAAATATTTTTATTTTTATAAATCTAAATCAGATGACACCCGTTTTATCAAATTATACTAAAAAAAAAAACAAAAAAAACTAAAGACTAAAGAGCAACAACTTCTTAATTAAAACTGTTTGAAAACGTTGGATATATAAGTACTTAGGACTAGTCAAATGTTTAAGGGGATTAATTGCACGTAACGGCTCTGTTTGGCAGAGCTTATTTAGGAGCTTATAGCTTATTTTAAGCTACTAATAAGCTATAAGCTCTGTTTGGTAATGTTCTCAAAAATAAGCTAGTAGCTTTTTAACTTTTTTCCATCTTTATCCTTATTATTTTAAATAAATAACATCCTTTACCCTTCCCAATTAAAATCTTTTGACATTTTCTTTTCATTATGTTTGGTTGTAATTTCAGCTTGACATTTGTGTTTGAACATTAATTTTTGTAAGAACTAATCTTATGAATTATAAACATTTTTTACTTTATATATTTTCAAATATATGTTCTTACTTTATATTTTATTTAAATATATTGATTTCATTATTTTATATTTTAATATATAAACAAACCTATTTAAATTGTATGAAGATGTCCTTTTTAGTCTTTTTACATTTATCAGCTTATCAAAAAGCTATTTTACCAAACACTTTTAAGCATAACAGCTAGCTTAACATCTCTTTAGATTTCAGCTTCGAGCTTATAGCTTTTCAGTTTTCAGCTACTTTTCAGCTTTCAGCTACCTTTTCAGCTAGGTTTGCCAAACATAGCCGTTTAATAATTCATTTTAAACCTACGTTTTAAATTGCCGCATTTTAAACCTATCATATAGGTAATGCTCCACATGCTAACTTGCTTTGACGTGTTTTCATATATTAATTAATTCGTGAATAGCCTAATTCACTAACTTTCTTTAACTTATTAAGTAACTAATATAATCATATAAAACACATTGTTTAATACAAAAATATTAGTAAATTTAATAATTTTCCATAAACAAACTACAATACAAATTTATTAGAAGTAACTTTGGTTGTTTAGTTCAAAATAATATTTCCAGTTTAAACTTCCATCATTCACTTTTATATAATTTTATTATTTGTATATGTTAAGGTTTAGGATACAAACAAGACATGGAACAACCTTAACTAAATTGATTGGATAGTTGATTTAGTAATGATAATGTTCCAAATTTGATTCATTGTAGGCGCTACAAATTGACCTTCTTGATTTGACTAGTTGATTAAGTAAAAAAGCGAGTTTCACCTAGAGAACACATATTCAGTCAAAGGATACAATTTTTTTTTTCATAAATCAAAGATACAAATTGTATTCTCCCAAAACTTAATGTAGTGGTTTGTCTCTCCTGACTTGATGTCACAACTGAAGACAACAGTGAAAACATGAATGAGAAAAACATCTAGGATGATGAAACGGTGTGGATTGGATCCCTTGTGCGCGCATAAAGAATATATAGGGTCTGGTCGATGGACTAATTGTGCGACTCGACTCTAGGGGTGGGATCCTGTTGACTTAGGAATTAGGATTTATCCAGTCGAAGGTGAGGTGACCTAAGTATATAATATTTAAAAAAAAAATACAAATTGTAGACATTATGTGTATAATAAATTCCACATGGGCGGCCGAGTGGCCCGAGTGTAATTTGGGAAAATACTCAATCTAGCAAACGAGTTCAGTTTTCAAACTTCTATATTTTTCTTGTCTGTGAAATCTTTTTAAAAAAACGTGGATAACATTATCCAACACGCAATTAATAAAAGGATAAAATAATTAAACCTCGAGGGGCACGAGGTTAGCACATAGCTAGTTAGAGCATGCGTCCCTCGCGAGGAAAAAACATTAATTGTTTTATATCATAGTACTATATAAATCCTCTCCTTAAGCTATCTTCTCTTCACATTAAAGAAACCAACAACAATCTTTTATCATTATATTTTCTCTTGATAACAATTTTTTATACATATCAGACCAATTATCCTTTGAAATGGGAAACAGCCAGACAACCCCGTCGTCCACCGCTCCCGCCACCGGAGAGTACAACGCTGCGTCCATCCCTCCCGGCGGCGTTGTCACCATCCTTAGCATTGATGGAGGTGGCATCCGTGGCATCATCCCCGGCACCATTGTTGCTTACCTTGAAGAGCAGCTTCAAGTATGATATACACTCTTTTTTGCAATATCTATACATACATAAGGGAAGTCAATGATACTAATCATAGAATGATTGGTTGCATCACATACTATACTTATCAATATACTCTTCAATCTTCGATCCGACAGGATAATAGTGGATAAATTAGCTACATTACAATTATCCTCAATTTTATGTTTTTACTCGGAATCTATAATCTGAAAATCAATTGATGAGCTGTACTTGACATTTTAAAAGTTTCTTATATGTTACTTGATAGTTGGGCTAGCAAAATTAAAATAGTTGAAGAACAATGATATATACAAACCCCTCATGTATTTTCCCTAAAAATTCCCTCTCCTAATGTGTTGATTGGTAGTTAAATATATTTATTAGATAATGGTGGGTTATTAGTCAATTTATTGGCACACAATGAATGAAAGACACATTATGAGCGGAAAGTTTGGAGTGAGGTAAAAATCAGAACAGGGAACCCACAGTTACTAGTCAAAAGTTTGCATTAGGTAAACCTGTCTTGTGACTAATAAGAAAGGAGTACAAGGAGGTAAATCAACCTACATTATTTCTCGTTGACAGGCTCAAACCAAGAAAACTAATAGGCCACTTCCATTGTGATTCGAATTTGTAACCTTATAGTTAGTAAATTAGGCAATCCAACTTGGTTGGGTTTATTCTGATTTAATAAATTTAATTTTTGTGTGTAACGGATTAGGCTTTGGACGGTCCGGATGCAAGAGTAGCGGACTACTTCGATGTGATTGCCGGAACGAGCACCGGAGGGCTGATGACCACCATGTTAGCAGCGCCGGACAAAAACAAGCGCCCCCTCTATGCCGGCAAGGATATCGTCCCTTTCTACAAGGAGCACGGACCAAAGATCTTCCCATCAGCGTAAGCGCCTCCTCAGGCATATATATATATGATCTTCCTAGTTAATATTTTTGACGAGTTTAATGATTCATGCATGGGATGTTCTTACAGAGGAGCATTGGAGGTGGTTAGAAGCGCAACCAGCCTGTTGGCAGGCCCCAAGTATGACGGCAAATACCTACACCAAGTCCTCCAGGACCAACTTGGAGACACCCGGTTGAGCGAAACGTTGACTCACGTTGTCATTCCTACCTTTGATATCAAGACCTTCCAACCCACAGTTTTCACCACCTGCGATGTATATATATATCCTTAACTTCTCCAAACGTTATATATGTTCTACATGCATGCATTCTAACATATATGCACGTACATACAGGTTAAGGATTCCCCCGAAAAGAATGCTAAGTTGTCAGACATATGCATTGGCACCTCTGCAGCTCCGACATACTTACCCGGCCATTACTTTGACACCGCCGATGCTAGCGGTGGAAAGGTCGAGTTCAACCTCATTGACGGCGGTGTAGCGGCAAACAATCCGGTATGTATGTATATATATACACATTATATTATATACTTTGCATTAAGCATTTGGTTAATCAAAAAACTCTAAAATGCTAAAATTCAAAAAATTGTTCAAAACAACTTTTGCAATTAGTTTTTTGAGAAAATAAATTATACCAAACAGCGATCAGCTAATAGCATATTTACCAAACACATTTATACAATCACCTAATGTTATAGATTAATTATATCATTATACTTTCTAAGGCAACTATAAGTTAAAAGCCATTTACCAAACATAACCAGAATAATTGAGAGTTTAATAAATTATTGTAACAGTTTTGTGTTTTAATGTATATATATAACGTAACAGACTCTTGTTGCGATTAGCACGGTGACGCAAAGGATGGTGGCTCAGGATCCAAATTTCCTGACATCATCAACTTCGTCGAATGAGCCAATTGGGTGCCACCGGTTCTTGATATTGTCGGTGGGCACCGGCAATGCAAAAAGTTCTGACAAGTACACGGCGGAACAGGCGGCGAAATGGGGTGTTTTGGCGTGGCTGGTCCAAGGAGACGGCAACCCTTTGATTGATGTATTCTCCGGTGCAAGTGCGGACATGGTGGATTATCATATCGCCACCATTTTCCAGGCTCTTCAAGCCGGAGATAACTATCTCCGCATCCAGGTACTAACTCAATTATTCAACTTTTTAACATTGGTACAGTTTAACTCGTAATTCCATATATAATTTGTATTTAGGTAATTGATGATGGAATTTAACCTCTTAGTACTATTCATAACATGTAATTGAATTTAACTTTTTTAGGGGTTGATTTAACTCATAACTCAGTATATATATAACTAGTGTTTAGGTATGTAATTGAATTATATTTAAGGTTTTAGTTTTGATTTTACCCATAAGTCAGTATATAACTGGTTTGATCGAATTCAACCTTATAGTGTTGCTTTAACTGATAACTCTGATCAGTATATATATAACGAGTATCCAGATAATTGAATTCAACCTTTTATAGTGTTGGTTTAACCTGTGAGTCGGTATATAATTGGTTAATGTAAAAATGGTGCAGGAGGACGATTTACAAGGGTCGACAGCATCGGTTGATGTTACGACAAAGGAAAACTTGGATGCACTTGAAAAGGTTGGGAAGAACTTGTTGACGAAAACGGTTACAAAGATGAATCTGTTGACAGGGAAGAATGAACCGGTTCCCGAAGCTGGAACAAACCAAGATGCTCTCAAAAGGTACCAACTTTCTTCACTACACAAATGAAACATAACATTAGTACAGTAGTATATATGTTTTGATGATGGAATTTGGGATTTGATGGGTTTCAGGTTGGCCGGTTTGCTGTCGGAGGAGAGGAGGCGCCGTACAATCGCGGCACTTACCGCCAGCAAGTAGCCAAGTTGTTGATCATATGGTGTGTCTTGATGAATTTCTGGTACTTGAATTATTGTTGAATACGGCACGTATATATCCTTCGACATGAAAAAGGTTAATTGTGCCACTGGGATTGGTTACATATGTATGTGTGTGTGTATCTTGTACTGTGGGAAGAAAATTCCGATTTATGTAACTATGAATGTAATAATAATAATTCCCAGAGAAGAATGGAATAAATCATTATCAATTGCTCTTCTCATAACAGATTCTCTGTTCTTTCAGCATATGATAGTTTTTGTCGTTGTTAGATATATAAATGCCATATTTGCACAAGTGAAACAAAGATGCAGACACCAAGGGAAAATATACTAAACCAAGCCACTCTCCCATTGGTTTTCTCACTAACCTCCCTCATCTCTGCTTCCCTGCACACAAATGAAACAACCTAACCTAGACTAGTTTACCTCATTCATAAATATTTGATTCGAGCAAAATATTTGTTCGTTTATACATTCATTGCTCGCTCCAATCTACTGCGATTAGCTACTTATAACAGTTATTATAGTTGGGATCGATTTGATTGCAAAGGATCTCTCATAAAGAATAACAACATTCTTTGTATTAATTAAACGCTAAATTAAACCTTTACTTTTAGATTGAAAATCATGGACTTTTATGGGAACAAGGTTGTCATGCAACATCAGGAACTGTATGTTACCAAAATCGAATCAACATGAAGATGAATTGAGACCAGACAATGTCACCAAGGTAATATGCCAAAAGCTTAGTCTATCAATAAAGAAGCATTCCTCCTTCCACTATTTTTGCTTCATATATTCATATCCCCAACCTCCTTCAATAGCAGCTAGTGACCGCATTATCCCTAACTTTGAAATTAATTACGGTGGGCAACCCCTATCAAGTTGATCAGTTAGCGTCCTATTGACCTTCCTAATATGAACTGCTCGGCTATGGACAATTAGGTTGATTTACCTCCTTGGTGGTCTTTGCCCGCTAGGATCACAAGGTAGGGTTACAAATTGGTGGATGGTCATGGGAAGGCTAGGGGTGGGAATAGGCAATGCCCCTTCATAGAGGTCTACGGCCTGGCCTACTTAGAGCCGAGCTTGGCCTAGCCTATTTAGTAAAAAGGTCAGGCTTAGGCCTAATTAGAAGTCTATTTAGTTAAATAGGCCTAGGCCTATATTTAAAAGTCTAGCCTACAAGCCTGCAGGCCTAGCCTATATATATATTGTATACATAACCTACCACCCTAATTCTCAATACCCAAATCCAAAATATGACTTACTAATTAGTAAACAGTGTTAGATATTACTAGTTACTACTGCTATGATGTTAAATTGCTAATAAGTAGTGTTACTAATTACTAGTACTAATTCTGCTAGTTGTTTAGTGTTTACAGTTTACTAGCAATTAGTAAAGTAGTAATACTAATGTAATATGAGCCTACTAGTAACTAATTGCAGTATTTATAGATTTGTAGTAATACTAGTAATTAGTAAACAATGTATTGTTGAATTTTGTATTACGAACTTTTACTTATTAAACTTGTGGTGTTGGATATTGTATATTATGAAATATGAACTTATGATTTTGTCATTCATTATGAAATATGAACTTAAGTATTTTTTATAAATTTTTTACAGGTATACTTTAAAATGCTTAAAAATGTAGGCCTTAAATATGTTCGAAGCCTATTTAAATAGGAGCAAAGCCTTTTCAGGATCTATTTTGAAGCCTTTTTAAAGGCCTATATATTAAATAGGCTTTTAAAAAGGCTTTAGACCAGGCCAGGTCAACTGTAGGCTCAGACGTGAGCTTAAAAAAAAAAAAGCCTACATACAGGCCCAGGCCCAGGCTCAGGCTTTCGATTTTCATAGCAGGCCCAGGCCTAATTTTCTAAAGCCCGGCTCGGCCTAGCCTATTTCCACCCCTAGAGAAGGCAGTCCAAATAAGGGGTTTTTTTATTATTTATTTATTTATTTATTATTATTATTATTATTATTATTATTATTATTACAAAGACAAACATTTTGATTTTAGGTGAAAAACAAGGAAATCATGCGTTTTCTTAGCACGTAGTTAGCCCATGCGTCCCTCACGAGGAAAAACGAATTAATTGTTTATCATAGTACTATATAAATCCTCTCCTTATGCTATCTTCTCTTCACATTAAAGAACCCAACAAAAATCTTTTATCATTATATTTTCTCTTGATAGCATTTTTTTTTTATATCAGACCAATCCTTAGAAATGGGAAACAGCCAGACAACCCCGTCGTCCACCGCAGAGTACAATGCTCCGTCCATCCCTCCCGGCGGCGTTATCACCATCCTTAGCATTGATGGAGGTGGCATCCGTGGCATCATCCCCGGCACCATTGTTGCTCACCTTGAAGAGCAGCTTCAAGTATGATATACACTCTTTTTGCAATATCTATACATACTTAAGGAAAGTCAAATATACTAATCAGCATATAGAATAGGACAGTACAACCAATCATAGTATATTAGTATGATTGCTTGCATCACATACGATACTTATCAATACACCTCGATCTGACATGATAATAGAGGGTAATCAACTACATTACAGTATAATTATCCTCAATTTTATGTTCTTACTCATAATCTATTACCCGAAAATCGACTGAGGTGTCCCGGCCCTGAAATACAAACCGTTTAGGTATTTTTCCTACAAATTTTCCCTCCTGATGTGTCATCATGTGATTGGTAGTTAAATATATTTATTAGATAATGATGGGTTAGCCAATTCATTGGCACCCAATGAATGAAAGACCCATCATGAGAGAAAAGTTTGGAGGTAAAAATAAGTAGGGAAAACTCACAGTCACTAGCCGAGAGTTTGCAATAGGTAAACTCACTTTCTGACTAATAAATGACTACAAGGAGGTAAATCAGCTTAAGTTGTCCGCTGGTGGACTCAAATCTAGAAAGCTAATAGACTGCTTCAATTGTTACTAGAATTCGTAACTTGTAGTTAGTAAATCAATAGGCTGGCCAGTTAATTTAATAAATTTTATTTTATTTTTGTTTGTGACGGATTAGGCTTTGGACGGTCCGGATGCAAGAGTAGCGGACTACTTCGATGTGATTGCTGGAACGAGCACCGGAGGATTGATGACCACCATGTTAGCCACGCCGGACAAGAACAAGCGTCCCCTCTACGCGGGCAAGGATATCGTCCCTTTCTACAAGGAGCACGGACCAAAGATCTTCCCAACATCGTAAACACCTCCTCACTCCTCAGGCATATATTTTTCGACGAGTTTAATGATTCATGCATGTGATGTTCTTACAGATCATCATCCGCGGTAGTGTGGGAGGCAACCAACCTTTTGGCAGGCCCCAAGTACGACGGCAAATACCTACATCAAGTCCTCCAGGACCTACTGGGAGACACCCGGTTGACCCAAACTTTGACTCACGTTGTCATCCCTACCTTTGATATCAAGACTTTCCAACCCACAGTTTTCACCACCTTCGATGTATATATTTATCCTTAACTTCTCCAAACCTTATGTTCTACATGCATGCATAAAGATTCTAACATGCACGTACATACAGGTTAAGGATTTCCCCGAAAGGAATGCTAAGTTGTCAGACATATGCATTGCCACCTCCGCAGCTCCCACGTACTTCCCCAGCCATTACTTTGACACCGCCGATACTAACGGCGGAAATGTCGAGTTCAACCTCATTGACGGAGGTGTAGCCGCAAACAATCCGGTATATATATATATATATTACATACTTTCTAATAAAAAGAAAACACAGAATAATTGAGAGTTTAATTAATAAGTCACTTATAAGAAAAATTGACATCTACAACAAGAATATTACAGACTCTTGTTGCGATTAGCACGGTGACGCAAAGGATGGTGGCTGAGGATCCAAATTTAGTGACATCATTAACTTCGTCGAATGAGCCAATTGGGTTGCACCGGTTCTTGATATTGTCGGTGGGCACCGGCAGTGCGAAAAATGCTGATAAGTACACGGCGCAACAAGCGGGGAAATGGGGCATTTTGGCGTGGCTGCTCCAAGGAGACGGCAACCCTTTGATTGATGTATTCGCCGGTGCAAGTTCGGACATGGTGGATTATCATATCGCCACCATTTTCCAGGCTCTTAAAGTCGGACATAACTATCTCCGCATTCAGGTACTAACTCAATTATTCAATCTTTTAGCTTTGGTACGGTTTAACTCATAATTCAGTATATAACTGGTATATATCTAAGTAACTGAATTCAACAGTACCTTTTGCAGTTGGTTTAACTCATAACTCAGTATATAACTAGTATCTGGGTAATCGAATTATATTCAACTTTTTAAAGTCTAGATTTACTTGTCTGTAACTCGGTATATAACTAGTATTTAGGTATGTAATCGATAGAATTCAACCTTTTAGGGCTAGGGTTTCTTTAACCCATAACTAGTATTCATGTAATTGAATTCAACCTTTTAGCCGTTGATTTAACTCATAACTCAATATATAACTAGTGTTTAGGTATGTAATTAAATTATATTCAAGTTTTTAGTTTTGGTTTTACCTATAAGTCGGTATATAATTGATAATCAAGTAATTGAATTCAACCTTTTAGAGTTGCTTTAACCCATAACTCTGTATATAACTAGTATTCAAGTAATTGAATTCAGTTCTCAAAAAAAAAAAAAGTAATTGAATTCAATCTTTTATAGTGATGGTTTAACGTGTAAGTGGGTATATAATTGGTGAATGTAAAAATGGTGCAGGAGGACGATTTACAAGGGTCGACAACCTCGGTTGATGTTACGACAAAGGAAAACTTGGATGCACTTGAAGATGTTGGCAATAAGTTGTTGTTGAAAACGGTTACAAAGTTGAATCTGTTGACAGGGAAGAATGAACCGGTTCCCGAAGCTGGAACAAACCAAGATGCTCTCAAAAGGTACCAACTTTAGTTTCTTCACTACACAAAACATAACTAACATTAGTACAGTACTATATAAGTTTTGATGATGGGAATTTGGGATTTGATGGGTTTCAGGTTGGCCGGATTGCTGTCGGAGGAGAGGAGGCGCCGTACAACCGCGGCACTTAACGGCAGCAAGTAGCCAAGTTGTTGATCAAATCAATAATGAGATAATGATCATCGTATGGTGTGTCTTTAATTTCTGGTACTTGAATAAGGCACATATCCTTCGACATGAAAAAGGTTGTGCCACCGGGATTGGTTACATAAGTACTGTTATGGGGAAGAAAATTCCGATTTATGTAACTACGAATGTAATAATAATTCTCAGAGAAGAATGGAATAAATCATTATCAATTGCTCTTCTCATAACAGATTCTCTGTTCTTTTAGCATATGATAGTTTTTGTTTGTTTTTTATGATATTCTTTACATGTCCGTGGGAGTAACCTATTGGTCTTCTTGATGATAAACTTAATTAAATTAATTTATTTCTTTTTGATCCTTTGGACTTTGCCGACTAAGTATAAGGAGGAATTTGGTACTCAGTGTATAGTAATACTATTAAAGAATTTTCAATGGTAGATACATATGGATCCTTAAGATACTGGAACCGACTGTGCTGGTATCTATATCAAACCATTCATACATGTTAAATCAAATTAATTCATTTTTCTCTGGTTGAACTGAAACAAATTAGAATCCTCAATTCTCTCAACATCTAGACAATAAAATATTTTCAAGAACAAATGCATTAAAATGATTATTCTCTCTAGCTTGGGTTATTCTTTGTTTTCGGTATTGTTGATTAGTTTTGTTTTTACTCTTATAAACCAACGAAATACCTATGATGCATACTCTCGAGTAGTGATTGTGGATTTCTTTCATCATCCAAAAAAAAAAAGAGATAAGCTGCACTAGAAATACTATATGTGATGAGCTCTGGACCGAGAAGGTATTGGTAAGAGAATGATGGACAACCTTAATTTTTGTTTAGTAAAGTACAAATTTATTATCAGCCACCCCAATCCAATCAAAAGATGTTATTAGTGAAAATACATATATATTTGTAATGGTACAAAAAGGGCCTACCTTTGATGTTCTCTCACTATTTGTAAAGGTAAAAACTGAAGTTTAGATGAGTTTTTTCTTATGGAAAAAGCGCTTCAAATGCCATATTTGCACAAGTGAAACAAAGATGCAGACACCAAGGGAAAATACACTAAACCAAGCCACTCTCCCATTGGTTTTCTCACTCGCCTCCCTCATCTCTGCTTCCCTGCACACAAAAGAGGGTAGTTACTTTCCCGTCATGGCGGGGAGTTAGGTTCCCATTGGGGTTGGGTGAAATTGCCACCCCTAGAGACGGCAATATGTGCCTCGCCTCTGCCTTGCCCGTTGTCATTCCTAAACACTAATTGGAACGAAATGGGATTCTTTAAAATATTTGCACACGAAAACTTACCTAGCTTTCATATAAAGTAAATTTGCATGGATGGCTTGCACCATTTGTTCAAGCTTCCTCAGCTCAAGTTCAAGACCCTGAAAAGGGAAACTCACACATGACCCAGGGCACAAGATAATTTACGTTACAAGTTCAAGTTCAAGTTCAACTCTCAATAGGAGTGGCCTATTGGCCTTTTCGATTTGAGCTGATCAACTATGGACAGTCTAGGCTAGTTTACCTCCTTGTGGTCCTTTGCCAGGTTAGGAGGCGGGATTTACCCAGTGCACACCCTCGAGAAGTGGCTGTGGGTTCCCCTTGTCATTCAAAAAAAGAGATAATTTACATGTGTGTGTAAAGTGGGAAAAGAACTTGAAATTTTACTTCTATTTTCTCTTTCTTTGCAACTGAATCCCAATCCTTGGCAGCAATTCCCATTTTCCAGTCAAGGCCTACAGTTGCACCCTTACCCCCCGGGGGATGCGTCGCCATCCAGAAGCATGCCAAGTAGTCGCCAGCCTCAGCTGTCGTAAAGGCAAACTGGCCGTGTGTGGCATTCTCTTCATGGTGGAGATTGTTTCCATATGGCGATGTCACCTAATAGACAATGTTGCAAAAGCACAGCTCAAATCATTGAACTCGAATATCTAAATCATGAAGAGAATATCTAAATCATGAACTTTGTTCTGTATTCTGTACAGCTTTGTATCTTCGTGGCATAAGCAAAGTACAATACCCGAATATACAGCTTCGAGATCAGAACTATGAACCGAATAATGACAATTATATTGTTCATGCTAGTTCTTGCAAACACTGACTGCATACTATTTCCACCACCAAAGATTCGAGCAAACTATTTGTTTGTTTATACTTTCATCCCTCGCTCCAAATCACTACGATTTGCTTATAACCAGTTATTATAGTTGGAATTTGATTGCAAAGGCTCTCTCATAAAGAATCACAATATTCTTTGTATCAAAAGCAAAACCTTTACTTTTAAATTGAAAATCATGGACTTTTATGGGAACAAGGTTGTCCTGCAACACCAGGAACTGTTACCAAAATCGAATCAACAGGAAGATGAATTATGATCAGACAATGTCACCAAGGTAATATGCTAATATGTAGTCATATTTGAACAACATAGGACCAGACAATCTGATAAAGGCCCTGTTTGGTAAAATTGTTAGCTTATCAACCAATTTTGACTTATCTGACAACTATTAGTTGTTTGACTTGGTTAAAAAATTAATATAAGTGTTTGGTTAATCAGTTTTTTGTAACTCCAAAATGCTAAAAAAAGCTTCTCAAAGTAACTTTTTCAATTAGCTTTTTGAGAAAATAAATTATATCAAAAGCTATCGGCTAATAACTAATTTACCAAACACCTTTCTACAATAACCTAATGTTATCAACTAGTCATACCCTTTAACCCAATATTCTAAAAACAACCATTTACCAAACAGGGCCAAAATCTGTAAGCCAAAACCTCAGTGTATCAATAAAGAAGCATTCCTCCATCCATCCACTATTTTTGCTTCATAGATTCATATCCCCCAACCTCCTTCAATAGCAGCAGTGACCATTATCCCTAAATTTGAAATTAATTATACTGGGCATCCCAGCCAAGTTGATCAGTAAGTCGAATTGACCTTCTGATTTGAGAAGCTCAGCTATCGACAATTAGATTGATTTACCTCCTCGGTGGTCTTTGCCATCTAGGATCACAAGGCTGGGTTACAAATTGGTGGTCATGGGGCAGTCCAAATAAGGGTTTTTTTTTTTAATATTTAAATTAATACAAAGACAAACATTTTGATTTTAGGTGAAAAACAAGGAATCATACGTTTTGTTTTTCATAAATTAAGCGTTTAATTCCATATGATTACAGATTTCAGTTTCCAGTTGAAAAACTGAAATATATAGCAGTTATTACCAATTATTGACAGAGCAGATAAAATGCAAACATCCGGCGAAAACGCGTTACCTTGACGGAGATAGTGGGGGCGACATTAGCTGTGGCGTGTTCCTCGTTGCCGATTACGTAGTAATCCGCTAAAACCACCACCTTACTTTGTATATCCTCCGACACACACTTTGTCCCCGCACTCGGCAACTCCAGCCACACAGCTTCTCCGGTAAGCAGCAGCGCCGCCGCCGCAGCAACCACCACCACCACCAGCAGCTCGGCCTTCATGTTTTTCAATCTCTCTCTATCTCTATATGATATCAGAGCAGGAAAGGTTGGGTTTAAACCTAACTCTTTAAGCAGAGACTGGATCTCCGGGTGGAGAGTGCAAGAGACGCGCGGTATCCGCAATTGGGTTAAAAGAACGACAGGGTTGGCGCCACGCAGTTTCTTTTATTTTCGACCAATCATATGGCGTTTGTAACCGAGGGTTTTTCACGGTTAAGACACTGTGGCTATTTAAATGGCGCTTTAACACGCGCAATGTCGGAAGTGTTTATTCAACAACGGTCAACTGAACAACTTTAGCACTTTTTTTTTTTTTTTTTTTTTTTGAGAAGACAACTTTAGCACTTTTTATTAGAAAAAAAATGTTAGTATTAAAATAAATCATATGCTAACAAAGTGCTGCAAACTTACATAAAAGTCACCAATAAAAAAAAGTATAACAAAAGAGTATCGTGGTAAGTTTGATTGACCAATAAATTTATTAAAAGTTTTATTGTGGGACATTTATGAACAAATAAGAGATTACTATCGAACCTTATAGACTAAGTGCGATTTAACTTTCATGTTGTGTAATAGGACACATTATAACAAGAATCATGCTCACACTCAGTCGTCCCTTTTAGAACATTACATTACTATTTATTATTATTATTATTATATTATTATTATTATTATTATTATTATGCGAATTATTGGACTTTAGTTTACGAAAATTTTCTTATTAAACTTTTACTCACTTCAATTGAGCCATATAGTCAGATTGCATAAGTGCATATGGTAATTGTAGACTATATTCCAAAATAACTTTCAAATTATGTAATTCAAGTTGACATATTATGTGTATACAATTAACATATTTTGCATTTGCAGTTACCAGTTTGTGTTTGTAGTTATCATTTTATGTGTATGTAATTAACATATTATGTGCGTTTAATTTATTTATAGACATGATTAATTACAGGTGCAAAATATATCAATTGTACACATAATTTTTAGACTATAAAAGATAAGATGGATCATATTAGATAAGATGGATCATATCAGATGGATCTTGGTGCATATAAAATTGGACTATATCACTACTTGGGTCATATTTAGTTGGGCTATTCAAGTTGGATCGGTTTGTTTATTATTGGACTAGCCTGAGCCCGTTAACTAATTTAGTACTCGTAGTTAAAGAGATTTTTCTCAAAATGATTCATTAACTATTGCCCATTCTTAATTTTACATTTCTACTTTTAATTGTACCAAATGGAATCTTTAACTTTCAAAAATTCACTCAATTTAATAATTCTTTAGTTATTTCGCCTACTCAGCGTTAAAATATGTGGCATTTTCATCTGCTTACCTATTGTGCACCTACTATATAGTAATAAATAGTCGATGGACCATTTTGGAAATAATCGATGGATCATTTTGGAAAAAAATATTTTTATTTATTTTAGTTTTGTTTATTTTCATTTTTTAGACACTATCAAATTAGAATTTTTGTAAATTTTTTTCTCACAACTATAAATATAGTTTAAATCTCAAAATGTTTAATTCTCTATAAAATTTTTTTTCCTCTATGACCTTGTTTGGTTAGTAGCGGATCTACCAATTTTTGACGGATCCGCCATTTTCAGTGTTTTGACCATGGTCAAAACGCTGAAAACCTTATTTCGTTAATGGCGGTTTGGAGCAGCGGATTTGCTCCAAACCGCCAAGTTACAAAACGCTGCATATAGCAGCGTTTTGCATTTGGCGTTTTGGGGAAAGTATTACTTGGCGTTTTGGGGAAGCTCCATTCCCCACTTATCCCACATCGGTGGGATAAGTGGGGAAAGTATTACAGTGGCTCCCCTCCCCCCACCCCGCTCCCTTTTTATTTATTTATTTATTTTTTTTAATTTTAAAACATTATTATTTTTTTATTATTTATTATTTATTGTTATAATATATATATATATATATATATATATATATATACCCTTTTAGTCATTTTACATGTTAACCGCTAATCTAAACAGCTAATTTTACCAAACATCTTCTACTGGTCAAACCCGCTAATACAATCTGCTATTTGATAACCGCTAATACAATCCGCTACGGCTAATAACCAAACAAGCCCTATGTCTAAACTCTAAATAAAAAAACTTTTCCTCTATTCGTATCAAGTTTTACAATAAGTTTTCTAAATTTCATAAATACTAATATATTGTATGTATGTATCTATATATATATGTATGTACGTACGTGTGTATATATATATATATATATATATATATAAACATAACAAGATAAAAATAAAAAGTATATGAGTATTTATGAAAGTTACAAAACTTATTATAAAACTTAATAGGAATAGAGGAAAAGTTTGTATTTTTTCAATGTTGCAAAAATCGTGCCTAGGCAACGATTAATCGACACCCGGCCGCATCGAGGAAGGCTGGAATCGGTCTCCTCCGCGGGCAGCCGCCTAGACGACCGCCCCGTATCACCCTCCCTCCTTTTTTATTTTTTTTCGCTGGAAGCTGAGAAGAAATCGAGGCCCTGTATGGATGTACTGCATGCGACTACTCGACGAGAGACTAAGAGAGACACCAGATGGTCACCGTCGCCTCTGTTTGAGGTAACTATAGCCACCACCGCCACCAGCCGAACTATTGCGAAGCCTCTGATCTGGAGGTGGGAGGTTGGAGGTTTACGGCAACGGATGGCGTAGCTTCGCCTTGATATTGTGAGGCCGCTGATCTGTGAGTTTTCAGTTCTGAGATCTGTGAGTTGTGAGATTTGCGAGGCTGTGAGCTATTAGTTTTGACCAGGTGTGAGATTTGGTTTCGGATTACATTAAAAGCCACCAACTCCCCTATTCTAGGTAGCTTCCCATTATTACATTAAAAAATAAAAATAAAAAAAATTAAATAGGGCGCCTAGGGGCCGGTCTTGGTTTTTTTTTGTTTTTTTTTTTAGTTGAACTCATTAACCAAAAATTTATGATTCGTAGATAAGTTTGTATGTTTAGACGAAAGGAAAAAAATTGCAGAGAAAGTTTAAAGTTTTGAAGTTAGATTGTAGGATTTTAACTATTTATATTTTTAAGAAAAAAATGTATAGAAATTCTAATTTGATAGAGTCTAAAAACTGAAATAAATAAAAGAGTTTTTTTTTTTTTTTTTCAAAATGGTCCCTCGAATATTTCTCAGTATATATTAGACGTATAATAGATAAACCGAACGAAAATGCCTTCCATTTTAACACTGAGTAGACAGAATATTGAAGTTAGCTCATCTACAAGATAATCGTCAATTCATATACTATATAAGATCTAAATGAAAACAATCCTTGTAAAAATAATTTCAAGATTATTATATTATAATCAAAATCAATCCAAGTAATTAATTTTCGTCATCATATCTATCACACATGTGAAACCAAGTTCAATCTCTATCAACAACGGCAATGATTTCACAAAATCATGCCACTGATATTGAAGAGCAAGAGACGATTTTCGTGGAATAAGTTAAGGCTACACATGATCTCAGAGGTGGAATGGATGTCGATGCAAGTTCTATTTTCAATTCTGTTGACAACATTTTCAATTGCGATACGATTTGGCAATATACCCACTATTTACAAACATACCTTAAAGTAATTTTAAAAATTTTTACTATTTAAAAATAATTTGGAATAAATCTAACATTTAATTAAGATTGGACTTGATGAGGGAGGGATGAAATTGTGCGAGACTGCTAAAATTGTTAACATAAAGTGAAAGTGTGACACGTGGAGCATTGACATGCAGTGTAATCATGACTAGCTACATCAGCTATAATCTGCATTGTTGCACTTTATATATTTAATTTGTAGTGTATTAGTTATCAAGAATTAAGAATATGTGATACTACATTGTAACAGAGTCAGTAATACTCATAAGAATATGTGATGTGCTTTTTGGTTCGTTTTTTATATGCAGTTCAAACTCCTATTTCATTGATCTGTCTACATTCTATGCATGAAGAAGTGTGATGGAGATAGTTTCTAAAGAGTTAAAAGTAAAAGAAATTCCTTTATTAATTTAATTCTTTTAATTGCCTTGTCATGAAGCAAAGCATTAGGATATATTGATTCTTCTACACATTTTCAGTTCATATATGTAAGATTAGTGATTTGCAAGTCATTCTCGTACTTGTTATTCTATTTTGCTGCATGCATTTGAAGCAAGAAGATCAGACATCAATTCTCCCTTAGTACCTTAACACTAAATCAAGGAAGGTATGAAAAAACTCCTAAAGGGATACACCAGTGAATGAGACATGATTTTCTTACTTAAAGGTCACGAGTTTCATTTTTACCGGCCAACATAATCCCAGTAGAATTTATTGTACAAAATTTTTTTAATGTGATTTACCTCTCCTGTATTATTTGTAAAAATAAGATTGTCGAAGGATAAATCATAATGTTTCATTCTCTCCCATACATGATCATCAATATTTATCTTTCTGGAATATACCTTAGTTCCTGGTAGCATCATCTTCGTAGAAATTAAGGCCCTGTTTGGTAAATAATCAGCCTATCAGCCAATTTTGGCTTATTTGACCACTATTAGTTGTTTGGTTAATAAGTTTTTTTAACTCCAAAATACTAAAATTCAAAAGGCTACTCAAAGTAGCCTTTTCAATTAACTTTTTGAGTAAAAAAATTATACCAAACAGCTATCAGTTAACAGCTAATCTATCAAACAACTTTCTACAATCAACCAATATTATCAATTAATCATACTTTTTAACCCAATCAGCTAACAACCATTTACCAAACACGGCCTAAACCTTTTTCTTTTCTTCTTTTTTAAAGCATTAAGATATATACTTGAAGTGTTTTTCATTTTGATTCTTCTGATTACCTTATCTCGAAGCTAGGTATTGAAGTTAGCTCTTCTACAAGAGATCATCAATTCATATACTATATAAGACCTAAATGAACACAATACTTGAAAAAAAATTCAAGATCATATAATCAAAAGCAATCCAAGCAAGGAATTAATTCTCTTCTTCATATCTATTACACATGTCAAACCAAGTTCTATCTCTATCAACACCAATGGTTTCACAAAACCATGCCATTGAAACTGAGGAGGCGATTATTGTGGAACACGTTAAAGCTACACATGATCCCAAAGGTGAAATGGATGTCGATGCAAGTTCTATTCTCAATTTTGTTGATGACATTTTCAACTCCGAATCCGATACGGTTTGTCAATATACTCACTATTTACAGTATTTTAAAATTTTTATTGGACAAAAATAAGTTGGATACCACTGCATGTACCTATAATGAATGAATTGTGTCATACAATCACTTAAAAGCAGTGCATGACACAACTGCTTAGCATTATATATCATAGAAGTAACATGTAATTTCATGTTAAATAATAATCATAGTGTAGAGATAGGTACGTCTTAATTACAATTCTACATAAAAATAGTTTTATTCTGATTTTCATCTCACTAAGTTGTTTTAATGGAGTATGAGTATAGATTCCTCAAGAAGCAATGCAAGACAAGTTAATGCTAAAAGAATACATCCAGAATGAGATTCCATCTCATGTATTACAACTCTCCTTAAAGGTATGTTGAAAATCTCCCATCTCACGTAATTATATGCGTTCAAATTATTAATTTTAAAATTTTATTTTCATTTTCAGGTGGTGTGTAGTTGTTTAAATAATGTTGATAGTCACTCAATAGCAATTTGTATACTAAGTGCACTATCAGTGTATCCATGGCACACTAAAGTAGTAATGATGCTCGCTTCATTTGCGATCATCTATGGAAAGTTTAAAGTTGTCTCAAATTCACGCCAACAAAGAGGATTGACATACAACTTGGCTCTTTCAAAGCAAATGTCTTCCTCTAACCCTATCAATTTAGAGGATAACTCAATAAAGTTTGCCTTAGATCTCGTCAAGCTTATGGTTGAGCTTGAACATTATTCATCTTCTATGATTGTGGCTAACTATTGGATGGCAAGATTTGTTGTTTCTTATACCCGACTTTGTATTTTGGGCCCCGAGTAAGACCATTTAATTTAACTTGGTATAAATTATATATATGTTTGTAGAATTCTTATTTCTTATCTAATTTATACGTACCCTAATCTTTATAGGTAATTAGTATATGTTAATATCTCATATAAATGATATAAACAATATAAAGTAGAAAATATTTCAATACATTAATTTACATTGCACGACAACACATGTAAATTGGGTTAACTAAGAATTCTTCAATGCAGCCACAAATGGTTATTTGATGTTTATTTGTTTTAATTAATTAGTATTATATTTTTCTTCATTTTCAGGTCTCAAATTCAACTAACTGAACAGTCCAAGTTATCCACCAAAATCAAAGAGATCATGACTTCTAGCCACTCACTACTAGGTTGGTCCAATATTTTAATCCATAGTAAGAAATTTTTTATGATTATAATTAATGTAGAATATACAATTTATAATGTCACCCTTAGAAGTGACTATAATTTAGCGAAGGGTTAATTACTCTGTCTGTCGGTGGATATCCTATGTTACAACCTAAAAAATATACAATTTATAGTATATTCGAAGTTATTATAAATTGACTTAAAAAGTTAAAACTTTATTATGCAAATATATAATCCAATTTTTAAATAAATTTGAAAAAGTAGTTAAATTATTAATTAAAAAATCACAACAATTTGGTTAAATAGATTTTGGGTGTTTGGCAAATGGTTGATATATAGCTAATACCTGATAGTTGATAGATGATTGGGTTAGATGGTCAAACTAGTTAATTAATAATATTAGTTGGTCGTAAAAAGTGTTTGGCAATTAGTTGTTTACTTTTATCTGATTGGATGTAAAATGACTTATAAGGGTATAAACATATTTTCCTAATTTATTAACTCTTAAATTACTTTTATAATTTTTATTTATTTATTTATTTATTATTATTATTATGGATAACAAGGATGAGTGAAATCAAAAAGAAAGAAAAACATTATTATTGTTGTTACCGAAACAAAAAAAAAAAAAAAGG